>NW_015507088.1:37293-37687 GCF_001515645.1 Sinocyclocheilus grahami
GAAGTTTTTTAGTTCTCATCTCCATAAACATAAGATGCTGGTGCATCTCTGATTTGTTGTTGGTCTACCATTACGCTCTTATTTCTTCTTCGCTGTGAATTACAATTTCTGTTCATCTGACCATCCGCAATCTGGGAAGCACCACCGCAAGAAGTCTGAAGGTACTGCCGCTCCGGTAAGCCAAAGTGGTAAATGGCCACAGTGTAGGTATGAATTTAGATCTTTTGTATGTTTAAAAAAACATTGATACTTGGTGCCAGAGTATCGATAACGTCTCGCGATCAGAAATAATTGTGATAAATCGGCACATTGATTTATTGTCCCACCCCTACTAAGCAGCTATCCGCAGGCCTACTCCAACCTCTACCCGTTCCTCAAAGACCCTGGTCACACA
>NW_015507088.1:37697-38332 GCF_001515645.1 Sinocyclocheilus grahami
TCAACCATAGACAGGCCAGGTGGACTCTATTCTTCACAAGGTTTCAGTTCACAGTCACCTATCGTCCAGGGTCAAAGAATACCAAGGCTGATGCACTCTCCCATCAATTTGAGTCCGCCTACCAACCTCTCTCACATGATTCCCATCCTTCCATCCACTCTCATAATAGCACCAGTCCAATGGGACATCATGACAGAGATTATGGAGGCACAAGAGACTGAACCTGCACCCATTGAGTGTCCTCCTGTCAAAACCTATGTGTCCACTTCCCTGAGAGAGCGAATGATGCAACAAGTTCATGACCTGCCCAGCTCTGGACATCCTGACATAACTGCATCCCTCCAGCTTCTCTCCAACAAGTTCTGGTAGCCCTCACTCCAAGCTGACATCATCACTTCCATTAAGAAATGTGTAACATGCAACACCACCAAGGCATCTAAGCAGTAGGGGTGGGAATCGCAGGGTTCCTCATGATATGATACGAATCACGATACATGGCTCACCATACGGTAATATCACGAATACAGCGATTCTGCGATAATCAATATATTGCTAGACAATCCTATAACGAAACATCTCGATATCTGTCTATGAAACCAAATGCCTGTGAAAAGGTTAAAGGGGTCATATGATGC
>NW_015507088.1:39834-40178 GCF_001515645.1 Sinocyclocheilus grahami
TTCCTCTCCTCTCATCATAAAAACGGAGCCCCGCACACATGACATAGCCGTTCACATCGCGTCTTTTGTGCGCTCAAGTTCATTATTTCAAATGTAGATGCGCGGCATGCACACACACTGCATACTTCTGTGCCGCATTATGGTTCTGACAAGGTTTTGTTTCGTCGTCCATGCCATAGGTGTAGATTTATGTTTCTGCCGGTCGGTGCCCACTGCCCACACTGCATAACGCGCACTTTTTATATCTAAAGAGAGAGAGAGACATAAAACTGGATGCGCCAGCACCACTCTCACTCATGTAGTGAGGGAAATCCACCTGCGATCCAAGCTGAGAGGTTAGGCTA
>NW_015507088.1:40437-42402 GCF_001515645.1 Sinocyclocheilus grahami
GTATTGTTGCTGCCGCCACCATGTCGTGAAGACGCTGTGTGCTGCATTGTGAAAGTGAAACTACTTTGTTTGGTCTTCCAAGAGAGGACATATCCGCTTCGTCATGCCTAGAGCTGATCTGTGCTGGTCGCTGAGGAAATACATCAACTTAGTCCTGCTCAGCTCACGCTAGCCCGCCGCCGGCATAGACTTTGTCACAGACTTTCCCAACTTCAGGGGAAATACTACCATCCTCACTGTCATTGATCGCTTCTTTAAAGCCTGTCGCCGGATCCCGTTACCAAAACTACCCACAGCCCTTGAAACAGCAGAGGCACTGTGTAGTTATGTCTTTTGCTTCTATGGTCTCCCTATGGATATCATCTCGGACAGAGGGCCCCAATTTACTTCACGGGTACGGCCAGCTTTCTTCAAATACCTCAACATAAACTTAAGCCTAACCTCCAGGTTACCATCCTGAGTTTAACGGCCAAACAGAACACTTGAATCAAGAAATCACATGCTTCCTACAATCCTACTGTGACTGTAACCAGGCTGACTGGAGCAGATATCTGTTTTGGGCAGAGTATGCACAAAACTCCCTGCGCAAACCATCCACTGGACTCGCACCCTTCCAATGCGTGATAGGGTTCCAACAACCTCTGCATGCAGTAAACGACTACCTCAGAAGTAGTGAGATCACCTGGAACGAGGCAAACACACCTTCAACATGCCGTCAGGAGACAGAAGGAACAAGCCGATTGTCATCGACGTGCTGACCCCGAGTATGCCCCCGGAAAATGGGTGTGACTTTCCACCCATCACCTTCGACTCAGACGTCCCTGCTGTAAACTCCGTCCCAGGTATGTGGGTCCATTCAAAGTTGTTGTAGGAAATAACTCCAGTTTCCTACCATCTTGCTTTACCTCCTCAATATCTCACCCACCATCCATGTCTCTCTTCTTAAGGCTGCTGGTGCTCCAAGAGGGGCAGATGACCTAGAGGAGGCCCGGAACCAGGGGTCCCCTCCCATGATCATCGGCGGCGAGGAGGCGTACCAGGTACAGGAGATCCTGGATTCCCAACTCCGGGTATGAATGCTGTAGTATGTTGTGGAATGGGAGGGGTATGGACTGGAGGAGAGGTCTTGGGTCAATGCGGAGTACATTCTCGACCCTTCACTAACGGCTATCTTCCATAGGGCCCATCCGAGAAAACCAGCCCCTCGCTCTCATGGAAGACCCCGGCGTCGTTAGCCTCCTCATGTCAGGAGCCGCTCGCAGGGAGGGAGCTCTGTAACGAATCCGGCCTCTGTGGTTCCCCCAATCGGCACCAGGGGTCGCCATCACTTGAGTACTAACTTTCCCCCACGAACTCCATTTCCCATCACCCTGCACCTGGCACTTATTATGAGCTCACGTTACCGGGTTGAAGCTTGTTACCGGGACTACTTATGCCACAGCCATAGAGTGTATAAAAACATGGACGTAGTGTCCGTGACATCACCCGTAGGTTTCTGAAGAGCGTTTTTGAAGCTCAAAGCGGGCGGAGCCAGCTGTCGCCATCTTGGCAGCACGTCACTCCCGGATAATCGAAAATGGGCAAAGAGGCGGGAGCTGGTTGCTGAAACCACACCCACCTAGCTCAACGGTGGTGACAACAGCGGCAATCCACCTGTCACTCAAGAACTTTAAGGCTTAATATAATTTAAAGGGGTCCTATTATGCTTTTTCACTTTTTCAACTTTAGTTAGTCTGTAATGTTGCTGTTTGAGCATAAAAAATATCTGCAAAGTTACAAAGCTCAAAGTCCACTTCAAAAGGAGATATTTTATTTAACAGAAATCACTTTTCAAAAACTACAACGAACGACTCGTTTGGACTACAACGCATATTTTCCGGGATTTGTGATATCAAAAATACAGATGAATGGGACGAGACCTGGTTGAGTTGCACTAGAGAAGGCAATGAGTGTTATCACTATGTC
>NW_015507088.1:42766-50526 GCF_001515645.1 Sinocyclocheilus grahami
CACACACTGGCCCAGCTAACCAATCACAACACACACTGGCCCAGCTAACCAATCACAACACACACTGGCCCAGCTAACCAATCACAACACACACTGGCCCAGCTAACCAATCACAACACACACTGGCCCAGCTAACCAATCACAACACACACTGGCCCAGCTAACCAATCACAACACACACTGGCCCAGCTAACCAATCACAGCACACACTGGCCCAGCTAACCGATGACAGCACGTTTCGTATTTCAGAAATCGGACCTTCATTTGATAGAGGAACTATTTGAGCCGTTCATGCCAGACTGGGGAGAGAGGTGTTGTAATAATGTAAAATATGTGAAAAATTGTGTTTTTTGAACAACCTAGTATGAGAGCCTGTTCTAGTACACCCCAAAACAAGATCAATACTTTGTAAAAGAGCATAATGGGACCCCTTTAAACGGATGAGTTATTAAAAAATTCCCCACCTCACAGTTGTCATGAAGGGCAAAATTAGCTATGTAGACCAAAACCACTTTTTGTACCAGGCTGTAAATATATTTTTTTCTGCTGTAAAGTTGGGCATTTTAACATGGGGAGTCTATGGGACTGACTCCCTTTTGGAGCCAGCCCCTAGCGGCCAGTTGATGAATTGCAGTTTTAGTCACTTCCGTGTTGGTTTCACGAGAGAGACCGGAAGGTTGCCGCTTGGCCAGGCCCAGTTCTACTGGGGTGCTAGCGGGTGCTAAGCACCCTCTAACGTAATCAAAAGCACCCTCATTTAAAGCTGTATTAATGGCATTTTATTGTAGATTTGGCAAACTATCCAGTGCATTATGGTTTGCGCTCTGGAGATCGATTTCTATTTTAATGTGTTTTTGCAGCGTTAAGCAATGTAGCCAATCACCGACATATCTGTTGATTCCTTGAATCAGAGGCGTTTAAGTTAGAAGTTAGATTTTTCGTTCAGGTATTGTGTTCAGCATGAATAATCTCATTATATCAAAGTGTTGACGTGATGTAAATAAGAGATTCGTTGTGCAGTGTAGAGAACTTTATTGATAATAACGCATCTTTGTGAGATCGCAATGTACTATGATGAGTGACAGATTTTTAGTGATTATGAATGGAGCGCTCTTTGTGCCATAGCAACAGACGCCACTTATATATATATATATATAGAGAGAGAGAGAGATAGAGAGCACCCTCACTATTTTAAGAAGCACCCTCAGTGATTTGATTTTGGAGCCGGGCCGGCACTTGGCCACAGCCCATCGCTCATTCTTCACAAAGTCTTGTTTTGCCCCGGCTGACATTTCTGAGCGTTACCTACATTCCCTGTTGGATTACTGTGTTTGATCCTGGACTGTTTATACTCGTTTCTGGTGTGTTTGCTACCTGCCCACGTCCCTCTTGCTCTGCTGTTTGGACTCCCCCCGATCCTTTGCCTGTCTCGTCACGCTGCTCTTGGCTCACCTCTGATAACCCTGTCTGTTGTACTCTGCCTGTATTACTCTGACTACTTTTTAATAAAGCTGCAAATGGATTCTCACTCCGTTGACCCATCATTACAAGCAAAATTAAAATGTGAACAAGCACTTTTCATTTTTGGGTAAACTACTCCTTTAAGTACTGCTCCATTGCACGAACATCATAAAAATCAAATGCAAAAAAAACGAAACAAAACACGAATCATTAATTTTTCAATACATCCTCGTATGATACTGAAATCCTTTATACAGAATCACAGCTTCTCGGACAACAAATATATGTAAGAGTGTGTATGTATGGTGCAAGAAGAGGGAGCAATGAAAACAACTTACATTTTTGTAGTCCTGGTATGATTCTGAAGTGTCCATTGTGGTCCAGACTAAAGAAAACAATAAAACAGTGAGTCACAATCATGTCCAGCAATTCATGAACATGAACATTACTATTAATTTACTCACTCTCAGGTCATCCGAGATGTAGGTGACATTAAGGACTTGCCTTTAATGATTTAACTAAAACTCTTCTTTACGGTTCTTCTAAAGAAGAGGTAGTTGTAGGAGTGTTAATTAAAAAAATGAAAATGAAATTTTTTTAAACATATCAAATATCCCAAAAAGGCAACTTTTGGGAAACATGTTTTCAAAGTATAATTAAGTAAGCACACATGCACACACAAACACACACAGGACAGAATGTCAGTATTAGTGTTGCGTGTTCATACTTGAGTTTGTTGAGTGTGCAGTTTGTGTCATTGAGTGTATGAGAGAGCAGCTGAAGTGCTGAGTGTTCTGGGTGATTGTAGCTCAGATCACACACACACACACACACACACACACACACACAGAGGACAGTATGTCAGTATTAGTGCTGTGTGTTCATACTTGAGGATCTTCAGTGCATAGTCTGGATCATTTTGATAAGAGCGCAGCTGAAATGCAGAGTGTTCTTGGTGATTGTAGCTCAGGTCCAGCTCTCTAAGGTGTGACGGGTTTGAACTCATAGCTGAAGCCAAATAACAACATCCCTCATCTGTCACCATACAGCCTGATAACCTAAAAAAAAAGAGAGACTAACACTAGCATCATGATCTTGTTGAGGATTTTAAGCAACTGATAAAACTGGTCAACGTCTGTAGTACTCTACAGATTTACACTCACAAACCTCAGTATCTCTAGTTGACAGTTTGGGTTCTTGAGCGCATCAGAGATCAGCTTCACTCCTGAATCCTGCAGATCATTGTTACTCACATCCAGCTCTCTCAGAAGAGACTTTGGGGATTGAAGAGCTGAAGCGATGACTTTACAGGACTCAACTGTGAGATTACAATCAGCAAGTCTGAAAGAAAATAAAACTATTTTAGAAAAACTTCAGTCTATTTACTATAATACGTGAATTTAATACTCACAGAGCCTTTCTACAGTTGTTGACAGCTGGTATGAGTCTTCTTCTACCCTCCTGTGTTGTGTTGTATTTCTTCAGATCAAACTCATCCATCACCTCTGACATCTGAAGCATGTAGGCTATTGCTGAACAGTGAGCAGCAGAGAGTTTCTTCTCTGAGTGTTTGTTTGATCTCACAAACTCCTCAATCTCTCTATACAGAGTCTGATCATTCACTTCAAGAAGACACAAGAACAGATTGATGGACCTTTCTGTGGAGATATGATCCTGTTTAATGTTATCTTTAATGTACTGTGTTGTTTCTCTGATGGTTTGTGAGGTGTTCTCGGTGTGTGTCAGTAGATCCTGTAAGAGTCTCTGATTGGACTCCAGTGAGACGCCCAGCAGGAACCGCAGGAAAAGATCCAGATGTACAGTTTTATTTTGTATGAATTCATCTACTGCTGCTTTAAGCAAATTATGAAGAGCAGCAAACATTGTTAGTGCTTCTGTAGCTGTATTTACATAGTAGTAAAACACATAGAGAGAGCTGTGTGTAGATGCTGTTCAGGAGGCTTTCATTCTCCTGGAGTTGCAGTCCCTCAAATAATCTCTCATACTTGTTCTTCATACTGGTTTTGTGCTGGACTTTGACTCTCTGCAGAACATCATCCACTGACTCATGATGAGAATCCTGCTGCACATCTTCAGTCTCCTCCAGCAGGTCTGATTCTGTCCAGCAATGAGCAGAACGAGCAGAACTGGACCCTTTCATGACTGGATCTGTCAGAATATCCTCACAAACACCTTATCTGAACTGAATCTGAATCAGAACATCTGTCTGCAAACTGAACAAACACAACATTCTGAATCACATAGATTGAGATTAGAAGAAAATAATATATACTGCACAAAACAATTAACAAATTAATGTCTGTGTATGTGCTTTTTTCTCTCTTGAGCACAAATAGCTGTTTTCATTTTAAAGTTTAAAAATTTACAGAACTTGGGGTAAGTTTCCTTCAAAATAACCAAAAAAAAAAGCAATGAAACAAAACCATGAAAATAAGTTTATAGCCTACATACATTTATTTTAAATGAAAAGTTTGTGGAAATAACATTTTTATGTAAATCACTGTCAATACCAGACATAATCCCAGATAGCATGTAGTAATCGGTTCAGTCATAGATGGTTACATTAATATAGCAATAATTAACATAAAATTGTTTTAAAATTGACTTAATATCCTGACAGTATCTTATAATGTTAACTACATGCTTAATGTCGTGAATTTGTCAAAAACTAAATATCTACGGTAAAACTTAAATAATAAAACAATATTAAAAGTGCTTTATAGGACAGAATATTATTTAATATTTATGACAATAGCAAATCTATTTATGCAACGCAGCAGGTCATTCTTTTACACGTGTGCTTGTGTGTAGTTTAAATGTGCTTCATTGCGCTCTAGGTGATTCATTCACCTGCACTCGAGCAGTGTGGGAGGAGTCTCGTACCTGTGCTCCTGGGCGATGTCTGTCATGTTTGTGCGGTTTGGACGCAAACAAATCAATGGATTATGTAACAAAAGATATGGATGTATGAGGTCATTTCGATAAAGCAATTTTGGTAAGCATCGTTAAATGACATGATAGAAGATGATTTGTATGTATTAGAGAAATCATTGTTTTCAACTAAATACATATGCTAATAATAAGCTAGTTTCAGTGATTTTAAGACGAGAAATGTACTGCAATCATGTTAATATGCATCAGTATGTCTGAGATCATCTGCAGTAGATCTGTCCTGCTTTTACAGCTGCTAAATGTAAGCAGACTGTACATGTACAGATGCTCACCTCTGCCCAAACACATGTAACTGACTGCATCACAGTTCATGAATTGTTGCTACTTTAGATGCTTCTTCACTCAGCATGTAGAGATGCACAGGAATAACTGATTATTTCTCTTAACGTGCCTCAAATTTCTATTTCTATGTTTTGTAGTAATCCAGAGCAGTGTTATCATCACTGAAGAAAGTCCTCAGACAGCTGTGAACACCGAGCAGTGCTTGGAGTCAGTGGACTTCATCTTTATTATACTTCTCTGACTGGACTAGCAAGGAGCTGTTAGAGCTGATGAGAAAGTTGGTAAGTTCAAGTAAATGTCAGCACGATCATTACACCATGTTATTTTCTGCAGCAACTGGGGGAATATTAACTGAAGAGACCTACTGATTGACGGCAAGCTTTGCTGAATCTGCTGAACGTGTATTTTTCAAGCATTTTATTGCAGCGTTCACTGTTATTTTTCTGCACAGCGATGACTAGTGAAAAGTGTTTCTATTAATTTACTTAAAAGTGTAGTTAACCCAGAATTCTGTCATTATTTACATCCTTTTTTTTTTTTTTTTTTTTTTTTTAAATCTCTGACTTTTTTTTTTTTTTCAGTACTCAAAAGAAGATACTTTTAGAATTCTGGTAATCAAAACCAACGAGTTTGTCAGTTATGGACAACATGAAGGGGAGTAAATGATTTTCATCTGGTCTCTGTAATTAGCATGCTACACACTAAATAGTAAACATGCTAGGCACAGTCACTTATTGTGCTATCATTGCAATTAGTGCTGTAAATTACGGTGGCCCAGTAGTGCACAACACAACGCAATTAAGCTGCAACACAACGGAAATGCTCCCGACCACTAGGGGGCAGTTGGTCTGCAGAAACGTGCGCAAGAGCAGAGCTAAACTGTCCAAATCGAAAATAATATTGATTTATTTTCTGCTCGATTCATGAATCGATACATTAAGATTACCAGGATATCAAAACATTCAGTAAAAACACGTTGTTCATTTAAAAATCGATTACACATATTAAGATCAATGACTTACATTAATATTTTCTCGAGACACCACAAGAAATTCTCAGCGTTTAACTGTCAACACTGCTCCCTAGTGGTCGGGAGCATTGCTGTTGTGTTGTGCACTACTGGGCCACCGTAGTAAATACTCTGTTAAACAACATGTACATTGCAACATGTATATTTAATTTCATTCATTTTGGCACATTCAGATAGACCTTTACTAATAGATACTTGTATATTATTTGCTCTTTACATGTGCAGAAATGAAAGCTCCCAAACAAACTTCACAACAACTCTGTGACTGTTCTTGAATGGCCCAGCCAGAGCCCTGACTTAAACCCAATTGAGCATCTCTGGAGAGACCTAAAAATGGCTGTCCACCAACGTTTACCATCCAACCTGACAGAACTGGAGAGGATCTGCAAGGAGGAATGGCAGAGGATCCCCAAATCCAGGTGTGAAAAACTTGTTGCATCTTTCCCAAAAAGACTCATGGCTGTATTAGATCAAAAGGGTGCTTCTACTAAATACTGAGCAAAGGGTCTGAATACTTAGGACCATGTGGTATTTCAGTTTTTCTTTTTTAATAAATCTGCAAAAATGTCAACAATTCTGTGTTTTTCTGTCAATATGGGGTGCTGTGTGTACATTAATGAGGAAAAAAAATTTGCTTAAATGATTTTAGCAAATGGCTCCAATATAACAAAGAGTGAAAAATTTAAGGGGGTCTGAATACTCTCCGTACCCACTGTATATTTGTTACAATATTAATCTTTGTTACTGTTAGGTAATTAGAAAACAGCAGTTCTTTGTTAGTTCATGTTAGCTAAAATCTTCTGTTTTTAATAATGTATAAGTAAGTGTTGAAATTAACATTACCTATATGCTTTAGAAGTATTTGACATTGCTAGTTCACGTTAGGTAGGTAACTATGTTAACAAAAGAAACCATATTGTAAATTGTTAAGTCTTTGATGTTTATACTTGTTAAATTTTACAATTCAAGTATAAGTTAATGTAAGGGTAATTCTGCAAAATGTGACGTTTTATATACACTTTCTGTATAACAACTTCTGTTGTCATTGTGTTTTTTTTCTTCTTTTTTTTGCTGTAATTGCATAATTTTGTAAATACATTGTGTAAAAAAAAAATGTCCTCATGCCAACGTAATCAAGTGAGTTACTTTACAATACATAAATAAGACGACGTAACAAATATATAAATGTCTCATTATGACAAATGCAATTTTAATCTATATAATGAAAATGAAAGTAAACGCTTGCGCTGCATATAAATTTTAAATGAAAGATTACTGAACAGTATAGTAGATATTAAAAATGAATCCGGGCCACGTCTGGCGCGCTGTACACTTCAGTGACGGGCCGATTGGTTTATTTTTTCTTAAGGGTAGATCATCTCTATATAATGCCCTTTACAGGGTTAAATGTTTAAAGTCAAGTAAAAAAGAAAAACAAAACACGGTTGTTCGGAACATGGTCTGATTTTTGTTAACTTCTATTCAAAACGAACTAACAACATGGCATTCTCGTGTTAAAAAACACAACTTCTTCCTAGACTAAATGAAAGATTTACTAAACGTGTTATTAAGATATTAAACGTGTTATAAAACGTATTAAAACGTTATGATAGTTTGCACATATTTAACACGTGTGATGCAAAATACAAAACGTGTATATCCCCAATGCATATTATATCAAATCATCTGAGCGATAAAGCAAAATTATTGATGTACTTACTGCGAAAAGCACATTGTAAATGCTGCTGTTTCAGCCTTCTTCCTGTTCCACGTAAATGCTTTCACTTTCGGTTTGGTCTGAAGCGGCACAGGAACACAACACAAACATGCCCTTGTTATCAGACACAGATGAGCACCAAATTACATCAGAGCCACTGATTGGCTTACCAGGTGCACGTGAGCCAAGTTAACTTATTTAACTTATTATTAAAGGAGTCATATGATGCTTTTTTAAAGATCATTATTTTGTGTATTTGGTGTAACAGAATATGTTGACATGCTTTAATGTTCAAAA
>NW_015507088.1:50552-104362 GCF_001515645.1 Sinocyclocheilus grahami
TAGTCTTTGCAACTTTACAGATCTTCTTTATGCACCAAGAGCTTGTAACACTCCAAAGAGAAAGGAAAACTTGAAATCGCATCATATGACCCCTTTAACTTATTATAAGGCTTGTTCGAGATACACTAGCCTGCCACCGGCTGGTGCTTTCCGTAGGTTTATTTATGTATTTATATTTATTTATTTATAAACTTGTTTATTATTTGCACAATTTTGTTTGCGTAGCTATGTGAAAATGTCCAAATATAAGCAATAGGTTAACAAGAACATTTTCTTCCAAACTTTTAAGGCCTTTGCACACTGAGTCCAAAATTCTTGTCCGAAATTTTCGCACGTTAAAAAAAGCTGGTTTAGCCGCCTAGTAGGGTGACCAGGGGCAAGTTCAAGCTCAAAATGGTGTGCAACGGGGTTTGAGATGCGTTTTCTCTTGTTTGGTGGGTGTGTCAGAAATGTCAGCCCAATCAGCAGCAGCATGTATATAAACCACACGGTATTAAAGAGAAAGCTCGCACAATGTAATTAACATCCAAATAAATTCACAAGAGCAAGTATATTGTTTGCACATGTTTATTTACATTAAAGGCAAAATAACTGAAATAATAAGAGCACAAGTATAGATCTGGAACTTCTTTAAGTCTGTCTAAATATAATTTAGTAATTGCAAATTGCAATTTTCTTCTGCTCAACTGAGAACTTTAAAAGGATCTCTCCGCTTGGCTCCGGACACTTATAAATGGTGTGAACAACTTGGAATTTTACGCCGACCCCGCTACATACACCGTTCATGGAAGAAACTTCGGATATATCACTGCTCGACTTCAATTAGTATTCCGGTTATCTGTACCAACACCCGTGCTTTTAGAAAAACACAACAGGAAAATTGTGTGATCAACTTTGGAAATCTGAGACCATTACACTTTGATCATGTCCTTGGAAACTGCAATATTGCATCTTCAGATATGCGATGTGCGCTATTGAACACTCGCTCTTTAACTGATAAAGCATCTGTGCTAAATTACATTATCATTGACGCAAACCTGGACATGCTACTTTTGACGGAAACCTGGCAGGTGCCCAATTACTTTTTTAATTTAAACCTCTTAACACCACCTGGGTACATCTATTTCTCTCAACCTCGTCTCCATCGTAGAGGTGCAGGGTTGGCTGTAGTTTGTCGTGAGAGAAACTTAGTCTTATTAATATCTGTACCAACACCCGTGCTTTTAGAAAAACACAACAGGAAAATTGTGTGATCAACTTTGGAAATCTGAGACCATTACACTTTGATCATGTCCTTGGAAACTGCAATATTGCATCTTCAGATATGCGATGTGCGCTATTGAACACTCGCTCTTTAACTGATAAAGCATCTGTGCTAAATTACATTATCATTGACGCAAACCTGGACATGCTACTTTTGACGGAAACCTGGCAGGTGCCCAATTACTTTTTTAATTTAAACCTCTTAACACCACCTGGGTACATCTATTTCTCTCAACCTCGTCTCCATCGTAGAGGTGCAGGGTTGGCTGTAGTTTGTCGTGAGAGAAACTTAGTCTTATTAATTGATACATTAGGTATCATTTGCACCTTTTTACAAAGGTGCGTTTGAACTAAGAATCTGATGTCTCCTTCAGGCTGTAGATCTGCTGAATATCAAATGGTACTATAGTTTCATATTCTTATTTCTCTTCTCTTTACTGCGTTAAGCTTTAACCCTTTCCTATACAAACTGTATGTATGCGTGTGTGTGTGTATGTGTATGTTAGACCAGTTTAAGTGTTTATGTAGTATGTTAGACTAGTTTAAGTGTTTATGTAGTTAATAAAGTCTTACTTGTATCACACTTGACGTTGTTCATTGTTTGCTCATAACTGGAGTCACTTAATCATGCAGATTTATACTACAAGCTCTGTGTAGAGTTGTACAGTAAGAAAGTTATTTCCCTTAACCAGGAAATTAACGTTCTTAGAATTGACAAGACAGTTGACCCTGAGAGGTCAGCTAAATATCTACAGCGGATCTAAATATTTATAATTAATTATAACTAGTTATGATTAATTATTCATATTTCCCCATGAGTTGATTCGCTACACTACACTGAATAAACTGACATGTAGATTTTACTATGATAAAAATTGTATTTTTAAACTGAACGCCAGCAACTGAAGTCACTGCCATTATATGATTGGTTGATTGGTTGAGGGTGCCTCACGTGATCCATGTTAGATATTACGCTTTCTACAATTGTATTACAGACCCTTCCATCTCCCTATAAAAAGAGAATCTCCGCTTCACATTGGGACACTGATGACTTATTTTCCGGTGACGTGACTGCTTAGCATGTTGTGATACTTCACAGCTGGTATTTATCAACAATAGGCAAAACTGATATCTCTCTGATTTTGAAAAAAATACTGTTTGAAGTATATATAGAAACACTTTTAATTATTCTGTTACATATCAGTGCACAAATTTGGACGATTATTAAATTCACCTGTCAAGTAGATTGTGTTCCCTGCCTGTCTAGCAATGTGTTTATACATAAAATAAAATAAGCATTTGTCTTTTCAAAAGTTCTATCACATTTCCTGTTGGCTCATGCGATTTTGGTTAAATGGCTTCAAAAATTCATGTAATTCCCGGTAAGGGAACATAGGGAGCATCGATGCTTTTTTAGGGAATGAACATTTCAGTGCACTTGTGATCATACAATAAGAAAACGAGTGTTAGAACTTTGAGAACTTCCTCAGAACTCCGTTAAAATCCTCATCCTTTCAACTGTATGTGTGTGTGTATGTGTGTCTGTGTGTTTTCATTAGTTTAATCTCTGTGGTGTTGAATAAAAAAAATTAATTAAAAGATAAGACTGAAATTTTAAGGTAGTTTGGTCGTGTGGTTTGTAAAAGTATTTGTGTATAACATTCTGTTACACAAGGGCGTAAATTTCATCTAACAGTAGGGGACCAATAAACATCAAATTTCTTAGAAAAACATCAAAAAGTGGAGCTGCACGAGCCCATGGCGACGAAGCCCGCCACAATGGCCGGGGCCATCTGGCTATATAAGCGGCCGCTTCGCCATAGGATCCTCCGATTTCTTCTCCTTCAGCGACGACCTCGCTCTTCGCTGATCTACAAGACTCAAAGCCTTCTCGCCGTCGACCAGCCTCTGCAGCGGATCAAGACCCTCTCTGCTCGGCTGATTTCGTCGCTCTCAAGCCGCTTTCAGCGCCTGCAGCAGCCACGGTCTTACAGTCCCCTGCCGCCATCCGGCGAGCACTATAAGAGCAAATTTCTAAGAGCACATTTCTCGGCGTTGTTGCAAATGCCACGCCATTACTGTCACTCCCTGCACGCCGCTGATGGTCACAGCGAGTGCACTTCCTGCTTGGGCAGCGCCCACGCTGAAGCTGCACTCACCGGGGACGGAATGTCCTCACTGTGAGGATATGAGTCTCGCCTTTCTGCTCTCAGACCCTGCGTGCCTCACTCTCTCCCTGAAGAGAGGCTCTCCCTGTCTTTTTCTCCCGTCTGGACCAGCGTCCCTCTGCGGCTGTGAGCAACCTGGTCTCGTTCAGGGGAAGTGAAGACGAGGCCCTGGATGACAGCGTGTCACTGGCTGCATCAGACGCGGAGAAACTGTCGGGCTTGATTAATGACCCCACCCCCCCTTCTGTCTGCGGAGCCCAGTGAAGCCAAGCCGGGCATGGACGCCGAACTGTTCCACGTCCTGTCCAAGGCTGTGGATGAGCTGGGCTTGGAGTGGTCTCCGCCGGAGGAGCCCACTCACAGCCGCCTGGATGAGTGTTTCCTGCCGGGGTGCCGCCAGGCCCCTCATCAGCGAGCCTCGCCATTCTTCCAGGAAGTCCACAAAGAAGTCACCAGGTCGTGGCACGCCCCCTACTCGTCCTGCCTGCGTGCTTCCTCTTTATCCACCCTCACCTCAGTAGATGGCGCTGAAGAGAAAGTGTATGCGAAGATGCCTCCTTTGGATGAGTCGGTGGCCACGCACTTCTACCCGCCCACGGCCATCGGTTGGAAGGCGAAGGTCGCCCACCCGTCCAAGCCTTGTAGTTCAACCTCAGCCCTCGCTGGATGCACCTACTCCTCGGCTGGACAAGCGGCCTCGGCGCTCCATTCCATGGTGGTCCTCCAGGACAAGTGCAACAGTGGCCATTGGCGACCGGATGGGGCATGTCCAGCGACGCGACAATGTTCAGAATCCTTCAACTTTATGCAAATGAAGAGTGACTTTCGGGAGCGACAGCTAATAGGAAAAAAGACGGTAGAGCTCATGTGATCGTTGTCCTCTCAGCCGTAGATAAACATACGCAACGGAAAAAATTAGGCTCTGTTTTTCATTTATTTTTGTTTGTATGTACGGATTTAATTCATATTTATATTATATTTAGTCTTTTGCCTCCAAAATGTTTCTATTTAGCGGCAAGAAACCTAATTCGCTGTCAAGGCAGCCAGTAGTGAGAACGCCCACTAGCAACCTCATCGTCAGCCCTTGGCGACATGCAGTGAGTGATAACGTGATTCAATCAAACTCAGCAAACCACAGCGTGACACCACATGACCCATTGAACATCTGCTTCCTGCCCTTCTGAAACCCAGCTGACCCGCGTTCTTTTCTTACAACAAAAGAAACAGAACCTTGCATGACGATTTTGAAAAACAATCATTTAAAATAATTGAAAAGTATAAAAGGGCAACTGTATTCACAAATAATATGTTTTGTGCCTTTCTATGCTTTCTGTTTGATGTGTTATTGAAACCTATGATATTTTAATCTTTGCCTTATAACTTTTCCTTTTTAGTAGATAAGATTATTAATGTGTATGCAAACTACCTGTTATTTGATGTTGAACGAAAGCTTGTTTTATTCCCAGAACATTGAAATGAGTGAAAAGCTGTTATTTTGAACAGTGTGTGTTGTACGACACTTTATAGAAGTTATTAACAAAACCTGCAGAGACATTTCCCCCACGTGATGTCTTGAACAGCATGTTAATTTATGCACGAGAAGGTAACCACACAGGGCATGGCTAAGCCCTGAAACAGCATCCGATTGGGACAATTACGTGTGGGACGGACTTATGCAGCTGGATCAAAAACCCAACGTCTGAACAGATCTGTGCCTTTTCGCCTTTGTGTTAAATCGCGCTCCAAGTTGTGCTCACCATCAAGCGATCGGGTCATCCAGAACTCAAACATTTTGTTGAAACTTAATTTAACCCGCCCACGGCCATCGGTTGGAAGGCGAAGGTCGCCCACCCGTCCAAGCCTTGTAGTTCAACCTCAGCCCTCGCTGGATGCACCTACTCCTCGGCTGGACAAGCGGCCTCGGCGCTCCATTCCATGGTGGTCCTCCAGGACAAGTGCAACAGTGGCCATTGGCGACCGGATGGGGCATGTCCAGCGACGCGACAATGTTCAGAATCCTTCAACTTTATGCAAATGAAGAGTGACTTTCGGGAGCGACAGCTAATAGGAAAAAAGACGGTAGAGCTCATGTGATCGTTGTCCTCTCAGCCGTAGATAAACATACGCAACGGAAAAAATTAGGCTCTGTTTTTCATTTATTTTTGTTTGTATGTACGGATTTAATTCATATTTATATTATATTTAGTCTTTTGCCTCCAAAATGTTTCTATTTAGCGGCAAGAAACCTAATTCGCTGTCAAGGCAGCCAGTAGTGAGAACGCCCACTAGCAACCTCATCGTCAGCCCTTGGCGACATGCAGTGACAAAAGTCGCTATAGTGTGAACGCAGCTTCAGGCTTCTACAGCCGTTACTTCCTTGTCCCCAAGAAGGATGGCGGCCTGCGACCCATCCTTGATCTCAGGCTCCTGAACCACGCCCTCATGGGACGGCCGTTCGGGATGATTGGGCAAATATGCCCAGAGGACTGGTTCTTTTCTCTGAACCTGAAAGACGCTTACATTCACATTCAGATAGCCCCCCATCACAGGCGATTCTTGAGATTCGCCTTTGAGTGAGCGGCTTAATAGTACATGGTCCTGCCCTTTGGACTGTCCCTGGCTCCTCACACTTTTACAAAGTGCATGGATGCGGCTCTTTCCCCTCTAAGGCAGATGGGAATCCGCATTCTCAAATACCTTGATGACTGGCTCATTCTAGCCCAGTCAGAGGCAGAATTGCTATTGCACAGATCCTTCCTTCTTAGCCACTTAGAATGCCTGGGGGACTCAGGGTCAATTTTGCCAAGAGCGCACTGTGCCCCAGCCAACAGATATCATTCCTGGGAACAGTTTTCGACTCAGCCCAAATGAGGGCTGTGGTCGTGCCGGAGCGTGCTCTGGCCATACAGCGTCTCACGGCCTCTTTCAAGACAGGAGCCTCTCACCCTCTCAAGATGTTTCAGAAGTTGCTGGGTCTCATGGTCTCTGCATCTCCAGTACTGCAGCTGGGCCTGCTTCGTATGCGGCCCCTTCAGCGCTGGCTGAAACCAAAGGTTCCATCCTACGCTCACGTCACATCAGAGTCTACGGAGCCCGCTCATGTCACGTCAGAGACTACGGAGCCCGCTCACGTCAGGTCAGAGTCTACAGAGCCCGCTCACGTCACGTCAGAGTCTACGGAGCCCGCTCACGTCATGCCTGCTACTCCAGGGCCTGCCCACGTCATGCCTGCCAAGCCAGAGTCTGCTCACATCACGTCAAAAAAGTCTTATATATCTTTGAAAAATCATAATATTCATATAATCATAATGCATCGAAAAAACTGCATTTGTTGTTGTTGTTTTTGTTATTTATAAGCCTGAGGGATGAGAGTTAAATTCAACAAGAAAAAGAGGAAAACAAAAGAGATTTAAGCCAGTTTTGCATGTGGATGAACTATTTAGCACATTAAATAAAGAAATTAATATTAACATATTCAAGAGATACCTTTTTTGGGTTATCGTAATAAAAATTATATCTTTAAGGATTAAATTGTGGGTCATATTAGTAGAGTTAAAAATATAAAAACTTAAATCAACCCAAAATGTATTGGTTAGCCCCTTTAGATTGAATTCAGATTGAACCTTTTCAGGGCCTTGAGTGTTAATTACTTGTCAATCAATGGGACAGTCACAAACACTTTATGCAAATGAAGAGTGACTTTCGGGAGCGACAGCTAATAGGAAAAAAGACGGTAGAGCTCATGTGATCGTTGTCCTCTCAGCCGTAGATAAACATACGCAACGGAAAAAATTAGGCTCTGTTTTTCATTTATTTTTGTTTGTATGTACGGATTTAATTCATATTTATATTATATTTAGTCTTTTGCCTCCAAAATGTTTCTATTTAGCGGCAAGAAACCTAATTCGCTGTCAAGGCAGCCAGTAGTGAGAACGCCCACTAGCAACCTCATCGTCAGCCCTTGGCGACATGCAGTGACAAAAGTCGCTATAGTGTGAACGCAGCTTCAGGCTTCTACAGCCGTTACTTCCTTGTCCCCAAGAAGGATGGCGGCCTGCGACCCATCCTTGATCTCAGGCTCCTGAACCACGCCCTCATGGGACGGCCGTTCGGGATGATTGGGCAAATATGCCCAGAGGACTGGTTCTTTTCTCTGAACCTGAAAGACGCTTACATTCACATTCAGATAGCCCCCCATCACAGGCGATTCTTGAGATTCGCCTTTGAGTGAGCGGCTTAATAGTACATGGTCCTGCCCTTTGGACTGTCCCTGGCTCCTCACACTTTTACAAAGTGCATGGATGCGGCTCTTTCCCCTCTAAGGCAGATGGGAATCCGCATTCTCAAATACCTTGATGACTGGCTCATTCTAGCCCAGTCAGAGGCAGAATTGCTATTGCACAGATCCTTCCTTCTTAGCCACTTAGAATGCCTGGGGGACTCAGGGTCAATTTTGCCAAGAGCGCACTGTGCCCCAGCCAACAGATATCATTCCTGGGAACAGTTTTCGACTCAGCCCAAATGAGGGCTGTGGTCGTGCCGGAGCGTGCTCTGGCCATACAGCGTCTCACGGCCTCTTTCAAGACAGGAGCCTCTCACCCTCTCAAGATGTTTCAGAAGTTGCTGGGTCTCATGGTCTCTGCATCTCCAGTACTGCAGCTGGGCCTGCTTCGTATGCGGCCCCTTCAGCGCTGGCTGAAACCAAAGGTTCCATCCTACGCTCACGTCACATCAGAGTCTACGGAGCCCGCTCATGTCACGTCAGAGACTACGGAGCCCGCTCACGTCAGGTCAGAGTCTACAGAGCCCGCTCACGTCACGTCAGAGTCTACGGAGCCCGCTCACGTCATGCCTGCTACTCCAGGGCCTGCCCACGTCATGCCTGCCAAGCCAGAGTCTGCTCACATCACGTCAAAAAAGTCTTATATATCTTTGAAAAATCATAATATTCATATAATCATAATGCATCGAAAAAACTGCATTTGTTGTTGTTGTTTTTGTTATTTATAAGCCTGAGGGATGAGAGTTAAATTCAACAAGAAAAAGAGGAAAACAAAAGAGATTTAAGCCAGTTTTGCATGTGGATGAACTATTTAGCACATTAAATAAAGAAATTAATATTAACATATTCAAGAGATACCTTTTTTGGGTTATCGTAATAAAAATTATATCTTTAAGGATTAAATTGTGGGTCATATTAGTAGAGTTAAAAATATAAAAACTTAAATCAACCCAAAATGTATTGGTTAGCCCCTTTAGATTGAATTCAGATTGAACCTTTTCAGGGCCTTGAGTGTTAATTACTTGTCAATCAATGGGACAGTCACAAACCTCCCGGTTTTTCCTCAAATGGGGGGGGGGGGGGGGGGGAGAAAGCACTAGCTCAAATTGTGCTGGGAGTGGGGGGGGGGGGGGGGGGGGGGGGACTAGACATAGTCTCAGAAAAATGATTGCAGGAATCTCATTTTTCATGGTATTCTCAGATTTGAAATAGAAACTCATGAGACATGTGACTTTCAACTCGTTACTTTTCTGGATTGCTAGAGGATTGATTTAATGTATTTTATTATGAAATAAAAAAACAAATCAGTGTGGCACAATTTTTTTCAAAGCACTTCAGTGTCTATAGCTTTTTATCTTTTTGAGCATTATCAACTCTGGATGATGGATAGTAAAGCCCAAAAGGTCTTCTTTCCAAAGACACCAAAATTGTGTGTGTAGCAGACTGTTGTCAGGAACTGGGGACAAAATGGGGGGTGCAGGTTGAACAGGTTAAGCAACAGCCAAAATGCGGCTCGCATCTCTCTCACCACGAGCTGGCGCGCAAGTGACTTCAGCCACCATCGACGCACTTGTCTAATAGTTAATTCTGTTTCGCATCAAAATTAAATACAAGTATTAAAAAATAAATGTACTTTACATGCCTGAACATGCTATGCATTAAGCAAGAAAAATAAAATACATACATGAAAAAAATGATCAATTATCAGAAATATTGACAGAAATATTCCATCAATCCATCAACTCAATTATTTGAATGGGTTACATTTACACATAAGGATCAGCAGTACCCTTCTTTCTAATGAGTGGTTTGATCTTTTTAGGTGGATTGGAAGAGAATGCTGTCACTAATGATTATTTTCACTGACAACTTCAGATTTAGATGCGTCTGGGCCACGCCCATGCTGAGGCCATGCTCACGGGATCTGACTGCTCTCACTGTGAAAGCATTGAGTCTAGCGAAGCATATTTTTTAAAAGGATCAGTTCTCACCAAGCTGGAACTCCCTCAAGGAAAGCTCGAGAGAGCAAATTTCCTCTTCCACTTATCACGAGTGCCAAGTCCCCTCACGGCAACCCACCACCCGAACCAATCCAACCCCTCGCCACACGGGCTGAGGCCTGGCAGGCCATCCCCGGAGTGTAAGATTGGGTTTTGGGGATTATAAAACGAGGTTACTCACTTCAGTTTACTCGAAGACCCCCGCGATTCAGCGGTGTGGTTCCCACCTTAGTGCAGAGCAAAGACGCTCACATCCTGCGCTCCGAGGTGATGAATTTACTGGCAAAAGAAGCTGTAGAGATGGTTCCGACAGCTCAGAGTGATTTAGGCTTCTACAGCTGTCACTTCCTTGTCCCCAAAAAGAATAGCGGCCTCCGGCCCAGCCTTGATCTCAGACACCTGAACCGTGCCCTCATGAAACGGCCATTCAGGATGACTACTCTGAAACAGATTCTCTCACAAATACACCCAGGGGACTGGTTCTTTTCTCTGGATCTGAAAGATGCTTACATTCACATCCAGGTTAGCCCCCCCATCACAGATGTTTCTTGAGATTCACATTCGAGGGAGTGGCATATCAATACACGGTCCTGCCCTTCGGAAGTGTCCCTAGCTCCTCGCACTTTTACGAAGTGCATGGATGTGGCTCTCTTCCCTCTGAGACAGATGGGAATCTGCATTTTAAATGATCTCAACAACTGGCTCATCTTGGCCCAGTCAGAGGCCTAGCTAATATCCCACAAATTCCGCCTCCTCAGCCACTTAAATTGCCTGGGACTCAGGGTCAATTTTGACGAACGAACGAACTTCATTCCTGGGAGCAGTTTTTGACTCAGTCCACATGAGGGCGATAGTCATGCCAGAACGTGCACTGGCCATACAATAGCTCACGGCTTCTTTCAAAATTGGCCTCTTGCCCTCTCAAAGTGTTACAAAAAATGCTGGGCCTCATGCCCTCTGCATCGCCGGTACTACAGCTAGGCCTGCTCTGCATGAGACCCCTTTAGTACAAGCTGAAACCACAACTTAGGTTCGCTAGGTTCTATAACTTGGACGTTCCAGCCTTACAGGCTTGGATTCTATCTGCTTAAAGGGGCACGTGCCTTCCCAAGGGCAGGTCTAATCCTTCAGGGGTTTGCCTGACTTCATGTATGCTCTTGATCCTTTTAGAAGTGCTGAGGCTGTACAAAATTGCTTTGAACGATTATCCAAGGCTGGGTTGACCTCAGTGAGTTCAGCTCTCTTGCCTCCTGCAGGGCTCACCCTACTTATACTTGGTCCCTCTGAGCCTTAACTGCTCAAGGCCTGTTCATGTCAGTCATTCCTCTTTCATGGCACGGCGGGATTGTATTGGTTCCCCATAGTGTCTAGCGACACAGTATGACTGAAGTATGGAAAGGGAAAATACTCGGTTACTAATGTAACCTAGGTTCTCTGAGATATCGGAACGGGTACTACGTTACTTGCCGTGCCATGATGCTGCATGACTCAGTGTCATCGCTTCAGTTGAATTTACCTGAGATCCTATGGCGTAATGCCCGCTTATATAGCCAGATGGCCCTGCCCATTCTCGTGGGCTCTGGCAGGCTTCATCGCCATAGGCTCATGCAACTCTGCTGCTGAGCCATTGGTTCGTTTTTAATTTACTGCACGAACCAATGGCCGTGCAGTTACACTGCGTGATTGAAAAGGCTTCACTCCTCTGAGAAAAAAAGAGTTTCCCCCCCATAGCGTCTAGCAAAGCAGTACATCTTCAGACTGAAAGTAGCACATAACTCGCCGATTTAGGAGAAAATCTTTAAAATAATGGGCGTGCCAGGGGTGTCTGTCCCCTCGTTGGTTTTTCCGTTTTTTTGTCAGTTTTTATTTTTTCGTGTTATGGATTACCCCACCTTCCAAATCCTCCTGTTGGAGCAGGGGGAACGCTCTCTTGAGGACCACACGGATGACTTTCTGTCCCTGGCTCACCTTACGCACTACCCGGACAACTGCCTCTGTACATTCTATCAAGTTGGACTTAACGCCACCAAACAAGCTCAGTTGTCCGGGGATGGTCCTCGAGAGAGCCTCGCCACCTTCATCGAGTGGGTGCTGGTGTCCTGCAAGTCCCATCTGACCGTGGACATCGCTGACAACAACACCAGCCCCACTCCGGACCCTGAGCCCAGCCCACCATCTCCCCGCGGTACGGAGCATAAGCCTGAGCCCACCAATGACGGAGAGCCATTTCCCCGCCACGATCCGCGAGCCAGTGCGAAGCCAAGCGACTGAGCGGAGGATCGCATCGGATGTTGAGCCCAACCCGTCAGACCAGGTGCGAGAGCCGGTGACAGTGCCCACCACGAGGGAGCACGCCGTGGACGGTGTAAGCGCGGAGAGGAGCTCCGCCCCCTGCATCATGGCTGAGGGTGAGCTGACTATGGCGGGACATAAGGGCCAGAATATGGAGGGAAGTCGGTGTGAAAACGAGAAGGAGAGACCTCGGAATCCCCAGTTTAGCCCGGGAAGGGCTCCTGATTTCTCGTTCAGCCCAGGAAGGGCTCCTGATCCCCGGTTCAGCCCAGGAAGGGCTCCTGATCCCCAGTTCAGCCCAGGAAGGACTCCTGATCCCCAGTTCAGCCCAGGAAGGACTCCTGATGTTTCATTTAGCCCAGGAAGGCCTCCTGATCCCCAGTTTAGAAACTTTGCATTGTGAAAACGAACTGCACCAAGAATAAAAAAGCAACATTGTAATAATTTTAATCCCGGTTTCGGAACAAAGCAATCGATCAACAGGTGTGAAAACACCCTAAGACTGAGGTCTTAATTTTTGGCTCCCCTGCTTCTACAGAGGTTGTGGCCAGTAAACTGGGACCTCTATCTGGTAATCTTCATTCACATGTCAGACACTTTGGCATTACTTTTGACTCTGCTTTGACTTTAGATAAACAGATCAATGCTGTGGTTAGAAGTTGTTTTTATCAGCTAAAGATTATTGCAAAGATGAAGTCATTCTTAACATTAAGAGACATGGAGTCGGTAATACATGCTTTTATCTCATCCAGATTAGATTATTGTAATGTTTTGTACTTGGGTGTTTCACAGTCTCTATTGTCACGTCTTCAACTTGTTCAAAATGCTGCCGCTAGATTGTTAACTGGAACAAGGAAGAGGGAACATATTTCACCAGTGATGATCTCGCTCCACTGGATCCCAGTGAAATATCGTATCCATTTTAAAACATTGCTGTTTACATATAAGGGTTTGCATGGACTGGCTCCGTCATATATCTCCGATCACCTTCTGCTCCACTGTAATGCCTTCAGGGAACTTAGATCAACTAGTAGTCTTCAGTTGACTGTTCCAAGGACATGCTTGAAATCGAAAGGAGATCGTGCCTTTTCAGTGGCTGCTCCTCAGCTATGGAACATGTTGCCACCCTATATAAGAGCTGCACCAACATACACTGATTTTAAATCTCTTCTTAAAATTTATTTATTTACTGTTGCTTATGGTCATAAGTAAGCGCAGTGGCATAACTGTAGTGTACTATCTGTCGCTGAGTTCTATGTTTACTTTTGTATTTTGGTATATGCTTAAATTTTGTACAGCACTTTGGCCAACAGCTGTTGTTTTTAAATGTGCTCTATAAATAAAATTGACTGACTGACTGACTGCATTTTAAAATATTTATTTGAATGTGGCAATTAACATTTTTATTTTAAACCTTTATTTGAATATGGCAACATAAAATTGTGCTCTACAATATTTCTATATATAAATCTCTGACAGAGCCTGCCCCTATCAGCCAATCACTGTGTGCATAGTTAGTAAGCATGCTGACATTCATCCATAGCAACGAGGTCAACCCCTCCCTTAATCTTAGTTTAAGACTTCTCTCTATTCCTTATGCCGGGTTAAGACTACACGATAATTTTGTCTGTCACGATAGTCACTGCGTCAGATTACACGATTTTGACTCCTAAAATCTTGTCGTGTCGTGGACAAGAAACATGTCAGACTACACGTTGCTTCCCGACCATTCATCGCGTGCCGTCTTTAATGACGTGCGTGATGTCATCAAGAAGGCGCAACTAGCGACTGACTTCCGAAAACAAGAGTGTAAACATTGCTGAAGCGCTTCCGCTATAATTCACCAGCATTTTTCTTTCTTTGTTCTGTCGTGGTAGTTCCTCGATGACACATCATAAAGGCAGGAGTACTGTTGCCACAGCTCCACGAACCTTTCCTCCATCTCATAATTCCACCTAGCAGCACCATCATCTCTCTTTTGTTTTGCCATGTTTGAAACCTGTGTATGAAAGAGCTTCTGTGCTGCTATTGGTCAACATCACCAATGTGACAGAACTCGTTGTGGATGACGGAAAAAAAATGAAACATGCTAGTCTTTCTGTCGTGAAGCATCGCAGACGCGGAATCGGTTGTTGTCCACTATGACACACTACACATGCTGAAACGATGGAATCTTGCGTCTCGACGCCCATTGTCGTTTACGAATCCCCACGACACCCTACGCCAAGCAAATCGTGGCAAAATCGGGCTAAAATCGTGTAGTCTGAACTGGGCATTAGTAAAAGTTTGTCTCAGCAGCTTTGTGAATTGGTTTTAAGTGAAAATTCTTAGCTGAAAACTTGTACTGCTATTTAGAAGAACTCTTAGTGTTAAGATAAAATGTTTTGTGAATACGTCTGTAACAAATGGACCACTGAACGGCAAGTTGTAAGAACCCAAGTGCAGCCTTTATTTAACAAAGTGAAATCCAAAATACAAACAAAGAGTTGACTTGAACAGACTTGACATGAACAAACTAGACTCACTGACAGCAGGTTACAGCATCAATACTTGACAAAGGAAACATGAGGGCCATTTATATCAAACAATAAGGGTCACATGACACAAACCAACCAATGGGAAACAAGGCACTTGCCTAAAGCAACCAATCACAACATGACACTCAGACAAGAGTAGCACATGACATAATCACATGAGATGCAAGGAACACATGACAGGAACATGAAACAAGGCAAAATATCAAAATAAAAGACCAGAAAACCTAAACAAGAAACAAAACCCAAACCCCATGTTACATATCCTCCCCTCTAAGGGCGGCTCCAGATGCCCTAACGTAACACCCAAACCCAAAAATTCCAGGAGGGTGGTGGAGTGGAAGTGGAACTAGAGGATGGACGGAGAAACAGTGGAGGGTCAGGGCCATGGAGCAGTGGCAGACCGTAGAGCAGTAGACCAGGAGACCACCAGGTCAGATCCAGAGGAGCATGGATGGATTTCTTGGACGTTACAGGGCCATTTGTGAGTTCATGAACGGCCTCCATGGCTGTGACAGGACAGGCAGAGAGTTCAGAAATGGACGCCGCCCCAAAAAAATAATTCTTAGGGGAAACTTGCATGGCATCCATGGTATGACGGGGTTCTGGCAAGGTGGCCATGGCATGACAAGGCTCTGGCGTAGCAGCCATCTTGACTGTAGGCTCTGACATGGCAGTCATGATGGGTCGAGACTCAGGAGTAGCAGCCGTGCATGACGAGGTTCTGACGTGACGGCCGTGGCGTGGTGAGGCTCAGGCATGGTGGCCATCATGTGAAGAGATTCTGGGCTGGCGGCCATCTTGCGAAGAGACTCTGGGCTGGTGGCCATCTTGCGAAGAGACTCTGGGCTGGCAGCCATCTTTGCGAAGAGTCTCTTGAGTGGTCGGCATGACGTGAGCAGGCTCTGGCTTGGCAGACATGACGTGAAGAGGCTTTGGCATAGCAGACATGTCATTAGCAGAAATGACGTGAGCAGGCGCTGGCTTGGCAGACATGACGTGAAGAGGCCTTGGTGTAGCAAACATGTCGTGAGCAGACTCTGACTTGGCAGGCATGACGTGAACAGGTCCTGGAGTAGCAAACATGACGTGAGCAGGCTTTGGCTGTGCAGACATGACGTAAGCAGGCTCTGTAGACCCTGATGTGACGTGAGCGGGCTCCGTAGACTCGGCTGTGACGTGAATCATTCCAGACATGACGTGCAAATGTTGTGTTGTGGCGAAAACTGGGGAATAGCAGGGTTCCTCATCCGCAATCCCCACAGCAAACGAGGAACCACTCAAACGAAGTGCAAAGTCAATATATTGAGTCAGAGTCCAATTAGGCGTGTGACGAGGCATTAACAAAGAGATTTCTTTTGTGAGGCCAAAACGTAAAAAGTGTTTGAGGGCCACGTCATTAAAATCCAGCAAGTGACTGAGTTCACAAAAGTCTGTAACATAGTCCTCTATGACCCTGTCGCCTTGACGAAGGCAGAGGAGGCTAACTGCTGGGTTCATGGTACGGTCGAGTATTCTGTAACAAATGGTCCACTGAACGGCAAGTTGTAAGAACCCAAGTGCAGCTTTTATTTAACAAAGTAAATTACAAAATACAAACAAAGATTTGACTTGGCATGAACAAATAGATTATAAGAGTAAACTCTTGTCTAACAGGGGTGTCGAAATTAATAGTTTCTATGATGCATCGCGATCCAGACGAGGACGATTCGGTATCGGTTCAGTAATAGACCATAACCGATTATAATGTACTGATACTTTTTGCCCATTCTGCGCAGCGCCGCTTCAAATCAAACGCGCCTAATGGCGGAGGGAGGCGATACGTGAGTGCGAGTAATTAAAAATGCTCCAACTACTTTAAAAGCCGACATCTGGGCACATTTCAGCTTTTATGAACAACCTGGAAAAGAGAAACGCTGTGTGTAAATCATGTCACGCACAATAAAATATGCAGGGGGTAATGCCACTAACTTGAGAAACCACGGCAAGTACAGTTCATACATCTGACTGCTTGTATTTATTGACAAAATTGTATACATGTGAAATCAAATTGAAAATTGAGGATACAGCGCATCATCGATGTATCGTGATATCGAACTGAACCGAATCGATGAGATGATAATCGTAACCAAACCGAACCATGTGTTGTGTAAGGAATTTAACTCATTAATTCTTATAAGGGAATTAATTATTATTAATCCATTCAGGGTTTGAAAGGACTCGAATCTGAAAATTCGAGGTCCACCTGATTAAAACTGAATTCCAATTTGATAGTTTACACTTTAAATCAACGGTCGTCCAGCGAGCCGTTAATGTTCATGTATCTTAACCATCTGATTATGGGTATTTTCCTTGGCCACAGGTCAATACAATTATGATAATTTGTAAGCTCCTAGCGAGGTAACATGATCTTGGCAAGGTTTGACTTTAAAATGTCACGACACCAGACAATACTTCTTTATAAATGAAAACAAGAATTTATTAGCTATTCCAGATTACATTAAAACTAAGCTAAAACACACATACACACACACACACATACATACAGTTCGGAAGAATGAGTTAACGGAGTTGCATTAAGTTTTCAAAGTTCTAACTCGTTTCCACGAGTGGTTTTAAATTCAACCCTGGGACAATCACAAAGCAGAGATTTTCTTATCTTTACTGCTTAACTCAATTCACCAGTTCAGCACCGATTTCAGCAGATAGGAGCTTTGTTTGTACTTGCGTTTTGCTGAAATCTGAGAAGCGGAGTTGATTTCCTCGTTCCCCGACACAGGCTTCCTGGATGGCTGCTTGAGGGAATTCCTTTGCTGATTGGCTGTTGCGGTGACGTCAGGATGACGTCCTTTTGGGAGAGCCCTCGTTGGATTGGTTGGTTGCCGGGTTACGGAAGAACCTCGAAGTTCATCTGAGAGAGTCTGCTTTAGCAAGACTTTGCGTTCTGCAGAGTTACGAAGCTTCAATGGAGTAGTTGAGTTCTTAGATGGTCGATCGCCTGATGGTTCAGCTTGTGAGCACAAGTTAGAGTCTTTTGCTTGGCTTTAGGCTTTGACGTTCGCAGTCGCAGAGTTTCAGCTGAAGTGTTTGAGTTCTGGAGTCTCGCTGTGCGATGTTACGGCATGGGAGTGCTTGCAACGCTGTCACCAAAGTAAAAGCCAGAGGTCTTGAGTGAGAAGGAGCGAGCGAGCGAGCCCGAGAGAGCTTTGTGTTCCTTTTAAGCAGGCTCGATGTTGGTCCATCCCATACGCGATTGTCCCAATCAGACGCTGTTGCAAGGCGAAGCGTGCATACATGTAGTGGAGTGGAGATAATTGTGTGGATATATCAGTGTCATATAAGAGCATCAGCAGGAAGGGAGAGGGTAAAGTGTGTGTTTGGACATAATGATCAGTCCTGGAATTTGTTCTGCACTCCTGGCAGTTACTCATTCAGATACAGTAAGATAGAGACTGTTCTCCCTGTGAACCCTAGCAGTCGTAGAATAGGAGTGTTTGTGGATCACAGTGCAGGAACTCTGTCCTTCTACAGCGTCTCTGACACAATGAGCCTCATCCACACAGTCCAGACCACATTCACTCAGCCGCTCTATGCTGGGTTTGGGTTTTCTACTGGATCATCAGTAAAACTGTGTTGATGAATCAGAATGGATTGATGAAAGAGTCTACCCACAATGCTCCCGAATCAATTTGAGATCAGATTGTAATTTATGATGAAGATATGAACCCATCAGCTGCACTGTGAAATATAATTGATTCCTCACAAGAGACCAACTGAGTTTCTGATATTATAATATATGACATTAATCATAGCATTTAATATGTTGGGAACACTTTATAATAAGTTTCATTAATAAGTCATTAACAAACAACATATAATGTTTCACAGATAATTAGTTAATATATATCCAAATAGATACAAGTGAAAGATAATGTGCTTGTACATGTTTACTAATGAACATATTGAGCATTACATAATGATTAACAGAACATTCATGTACTTGCAAATATTACTAAATGTTCAATTTATGTATGATCATGCACTTTATAAAACTGTATAAATTATTAAAATGTTATACACTGATTAACAGCGTATTAATGTGTTTGAATGCTTAGAAATGTCATTAAACTGGTCGTTTGATCTGACAAATGTAAGTTCTTTATACTTGCATGTACAATGAAACTATGGTGAAGCAACTTCCAGATGCCTATGAAGACACAAACACAAGTTTTATTCACTAATGGCTTTGCTACTATACCCACACATAATATGCATGTAACAGTACAATAAATAAAAACTACAGAGAGGCATACAAAGACAACAGATGTACACAAATGGAAAAATTATGTGCAGTGATGTAGGAAGTAACAAGTGCTGAGGTAGGTTGTTGTCATATTGCATTGTGGGAAATAGAGCATTACACAATGACATTTGCAGAGTAAAGAATTGCACGAGAGGTAATATGGGAGATGTGGTTGAAGTATAATACCATTTTCATTTAAGCCCTTTTCGCTCCGCACTTCTCTCCCTGTTAAACACGTAAAGCACGTACAGCAAGAGCTGCAGACGACGCATTTATGGACTACTATTTCCACATTCTACGTAGTACAGTTTCCGGTCAGTGTTTAGCGCACCTACATACAGATAGTTTCTCATGAGAATGCATGAATGCAATTTCTTTTTAAAACAATCTGACTGCTTGTATTTATTGACAAAATTGTATACATGTGAAATCAAATTGAAAATTGAGGATACAGCGCATCATCGATGTATCGTGATATCGAACTGAACCGAATCGATGACATGATAATCGTAACCAAACCGAACCATGTGTTGTGTAAGGAATTTAACTCATTAATTCTTATAAGGGAATTAATTATTATTAATCCATTCAGGGTTTGAAAGGACTCGAATCTGAAAATTCGAGGTCCACCTGATTAAAACTGAATTCCAATTTGATAGTTTACACTTTAAATCAACGGTCGTCCAGCGAGCCGTTAATGTTCATGTATCTTAACCATCTGATTATGGGTATTTTCCTTGGCCACAGGTCAATACAATTATGATAATTTGTAAGCTCCTAGCGAGGTAACATGATCTTGGCAAGGTTTGACTTTAAAATGTCACGACACCAGACAATACTTCTTTATAAATGAAAACAAGAATTTATTAGCTATTCCAGATTACATTAAAACTAAGCTAAAACACACATACACACACACACACATACATACAGTTCGGAAGAATGAGTTAACGGAGTTGCATTAAGTTTTCAAAGTTCTAACTCGTTTCCACGAGTGGTTTTAAATTCAACCCTGGGACAATCACAAAGCAGAGATTTTCTTATCTTTACTGCTTAACTCAATTCACCAGTTCAGCACCGATTTCAGCAGATAGGAGCTTTGTTTGTACTTGCGTTTTGCTGAAATCTGAGAAGCGGAGTTGATTTCCTCGTTCCCCGACACAGGCTTCCTGGATGGCTGCTTGAGGGAATTCCTTTGCTGATTGGCTGTTGCGGTGACGTCAGGATGACGTCCTTTTGGGAGAGCCCTCGTTGGATTGGTTGGTTGCCGGGTTACGGAAGAACCTCGAAGTTCATCTGAGAGAGTCTGCTTTAGCAAGACTTTGCGTTCTGCAGAGTTACGAAGCTTCAATGGAGTAGTTGAGTTCTTAGATGGTCGATCGCCTGATGGTTCAGCTTGTGAGCACAAGTTAGAGTCTTTTGCTTGGCTTTAGGCTTTGACGTTCGCAGTCGCAGAGTTTCAGCTGAAGTGTTTGAGTTCTGGAGTCTCGCTGTGCGATGTTACGGCATGGGAGTGCTTGCAACGCTGTCACCAAAGTAAAAGCCAGAGGTCTTGAGTGAGAAGGAGCGAGCGAGCGAGCCCGAGAGAGCTTTGTGTTCCTTTTAAGCAGGCTCGATGTTGGTCCATCCCATACGCGATTGTCCCAATCAGACGCTGTTGCAAGGCGAAGCGTGCATACATGTAGTGGAGTGGAGATAATTGTGTGGATATATCAGTGTCATATAAGAGCATCAGCAGGAAGGGAGAGGGTAAAGTGTGTGTTTGGACATAATGATCAGTCCTGGAATTTGTTCTGCACTCCTGGCAGTTACTCATTCAGATACAGTAAGATAGAGACTGTTCTCCCTGTGAACCCTAGCAGTCGTAGAATAGGAGTGTTTGTGGATCACAGTGCAGGAACTCTGTCCTTCTACAGCGTCTCTGACACAATGAGCCTCATCCACACAGTCCAGACCACATTCACTCAGCCGCTCTATGCTGGGTTTGGGTTTTCTACTGGATCATCAGTAAAACTGTGTTGATGAATCAGAAAGGATTGATGAAAGAGTCTACCCACAATGCTCCCGAATCAATTTGAGATCAGATTTTAATTTATGATGAAGATATGAACCCATCAGCTGCACTGTGAAATATAATTGATTCCTCACAAGAGACCAACTGAGTTTCTGTTATTATAAAATATGACATTAATCATAGCATTTAATATGTTGGGAACACTTTATAATAAGTTTCATTAATAAGTCATTAACAAACAACATATAATGTTTCACAGATAATTAGTTAATATATATCCAAATAGATACAAGTGAAAGATAATGTGCTTGTACATGTTTACTAATGAACATATTGAGCATTACATAATGATTAACAGAACATTCATGTACTTGCAAATATTACTAAATGTTCAATTTATGTATGATCATGCACTTTATAAAACTGTATAAATTATTAAAATGTTATACACTGATTAACAGCGTATTAATGTGTTTGAATGCTTAGAAATGTCATTAAACTGGTCGTTTGATCTGACAAATGTAAGTTCTTTATACTTGCATGTACAATGAAACTATGGTGAAGCAACTTCCAGATGCCTATGAAGACACAAACACAAGTTTTATTCACTAATGGCTTTGCTACTATACCCACACATAATATGCATGTAACAGTACAATAAATAAAAACTACAGAGAGGCATACAAAGACAACAGATGTACACAAATGGAAAAATTATGTGCAGTGATGTAGGAAGTAACAAGTGCTGAGGTAGGTTGTTGTCATATTGCATTGTGGGAAATAGAGCATTACACAATGACATTTGCAGAGTAAAGAATTGCACGAGAGGTAATATGGGAGATGTGGTTGAAGTATAATACCATTTTCATTTAAGCCCTTTTCGCTCCGCACTTCTCTCCCTGTTAAACACGTAAAGCACGTACAGCAAGAGCTGCAGACGACGCATTTATGGACTACTATTTCCACATTCTACGTAGTACAGTTTCCGGTCAGTGTTTAGCGCACCTACATACAGATAGTTTCTCATGAGAATGCATGAATGCAATTTCTTTTTAAAACAATTAGTCATATTGTCTGCATTAGCATATATATACACAATATAACAAGACAATATAAGTCTTTGCTATCACTTTTTATCAATTTAACACATCCTTGCTGAATAAAAGTATACATTTCTTTCATAAAAAGAATAAAAATGTACTGACCTGTTTCCATCCAACTGGCCTTTTACCGATAAAATGGTGTGCGTGATGTCGTCATCCCTAAAAAAACGAATTGTCGCATAAGTTTGTGTATTGCAAAAAAAAAAATTGCCCTTGAGCTGTTTCCATACATAATTTCATCTATATTGCATAAAATATATAGGCAAGTAGCCTGTTCTTTATCCATGTAAAACAAAACTCAATTATATAGCCTATCAAATTGTATAGTCCTACATAAATTATTTTTATTAACGAGTGTCATGAGTTGTTGTTTTTTGTACGTTGTTATAGACTATTTAGATACTTGATCATCAAGCAATAATCATAAACAGGAGCAGTTGTATTAGTATTATTTTTCTGATTAACTTTTATTAGGAAATAGGAATGTTCATTTCGGTTATTTTATTTCTCCTATAGCCTAACCGATGGTCGTTAAGCCATTATTAACCGTTAACCGACAAGATTATGTTAAAATTACAATTAAATGAAATTTGAATTGATATGTGGCTGTGACCCATTAAAAATAGCTAAGCAGCATAAACAACAGAACGTGACGGTTCACATGGTCATTATAAAACATTATAAAGCTATATATAAAAGAAATACATTTTTTTAAATAATTAATGAATTAACCAAACGAAAAGAAAAAAAGTGCAACAATTAGCAGCCTATGTGCAGAATTTCGTTTCATTTTTCTGATGCGCTCTTGAGAAAGCGGCATCCTGTTTGTTTCCTTTATTTTACAAAAGCACAATGTTTTGCTTTTATTGTGAATGTACACAAATAAAAGAATAGTTTTGAATAATGTCTTACTCTTATATGACCACAAATGAAAGAGTAGGCTATTGGAAGTCGTTTCCACTTTTATAAGGGGAAAAAAAATCAAGTTGATCAAATATTACGTTAATAGCCAGATTCCACAACTCAGCACATCAGCACCCCTCTACAGACATTATGCTTGTGAATGGCAGATTTACACAGACACGCCTTTTCTTGTCTCGCCAATAAGCTGATAAGCATTTATAGAACAAATAATGAGCAATGTAGGGCACGGTAAAGATACATACAATTGCGAGTGATGGAAATGAAATGTGGAATATTTGAGCAATGGCAAAAATGTCACGTAAGAATGTTGTCTATCTGGATAATTGACAGCGGATGTAAGATGAACACAATTATGTCACCAGACTCAATTTTATGACGTGGTAGTGTGTCCCAAAACATGCATACTCTTTAGCTACACACTTAAAAGTATCTACTTTTTATTCGTGAAAAATACATACTTTTAGGGTGTAGTATAAGGATGCAAATTGGGACACATTGTATCTCATTGTTCCTTGGTTGTCATGGTTTCTAAGCATGCGTTCATTTGTTGTCATAGTTACTCATTGTTTCATTGATTATGTTCACCTGCTCCTTGTTTAGATCAGCAATTAAACTGTATTTAAGCCCTCAGGTTTTCCCAATTTCCACTTTGTGTATTGTCTTTGTGTTTGTGAAACTGTTGCTTCAGTAAGGTCTCTGGACAGTTTAATAACTGCTGACAAGATATTTTTGACTTGCAAATGCAGCTTTTGCGTCTTTATTTTGACTAAAACATAAATCCTTCTGTAGAAAATAACAAAGTTGTTCATACGGTTTCATATACAAATATGTGTCTTTTCGTATTAGGTAAATACATTAAAAATTTAGCTTTTTGAAATAAATGATCAAATCAGTGACTGCCAGAAAATTATGATCGAGTAAAATAAACAATTACTGCATAAATGCAAATACTAAATACATTCCCCTGTCTATATTAAATCACAAAGGTCTGATTATACAGCTTTTTTTTATTTTATTGATAAAATAGATTTCTATTAAATATCCCAAATTGGTGATGAATTTGTGTTTCTCTCAGATTGTGTATTTGTTAACACACACTACGCGATTGTCACACACATGAACAAGCACCAATTTGCATTCGACTTCAAGCATTTGTTGACCCTTTCCGCAAAACTAGACGAGTGAAAATTAGGGCTAAAATCATGCAGTGTGTGCCCTGCGTCAGATTGATAAGCAGTTCATGAGGACGAGATGCTCTGTAGTACTTAAAGCAGTTATATATATGTGTATATATATGGTTTAAATGAATTAAAACCAATTAAAATTAGAAAAGCATAACATTCTGCTTGTTTGGCCTGAACATCCATGTCTCAAGTGGTCCACCAGAGGGCAGCAGAGCCTTTTTTAATGTGAAGCCCTTGATGAGAGACTGCATTGGTGGAAGACTGAATGCAACGCATCACCGGTACAAAGCGCATAATATTACAATAATAGCACCTTTCATTCTCGCTGGAACGTGCTGATGATGTATTTACTTGGAAGAGCCGCTATTGTTTTTTTTTTTCTAGCATTCGAATATCTATGGATAAGCCTGAAACAATAGAAGATTGGAGATTCGTTTTAAATGTACAAATAAGGTAGGAAATGTGCATACTTTTAAATCGACACCTGCCACAGTGTTGCCCTCTTTGAGTGTGTCCTAAAAGCTGAAACTGTATATATTTTGTGCTATACTACTAAACAATGCAATGCTACAGTGCGTGTTAACGACATGCTATAATATGTATAAAAAAAAAATTTTTTTAAAAGTACAAATAAAGGTAACTGAACAGGCCCACTTCTTACTAACCAACCAACCATTTTTCTGAGCCTATCTATTTCTCTTTGTTGGAAAAGTTGCTTCTGCATCTCTGTAATATGGTGGATCATTTTTTTCCAGAACTTCTTGAAGGTTGTTTTGAAGCCTTCAAGAGCCCAGTCCTCCTCCCAGACACTCTGTCGCCTCTGGCTTGCTTAGTTGGGGACACTTCATTTCCAGCGATATCGTTGACATAATTGCAAAGATATTATTTAAACTGAACTGAGCTGGATGTTGACATCACTGAATTCAATGATGAACTGTCTTTAACTGAAAAATGAGTGTTTACTATTGTCATTTTGCATTATTGACACTATTTTCCTAATTAATGCTGTTCAGTTGCTTTGTCACAATCTGTATTGTTAAAAGCGCTATATAAATAAAGGTGACTTGACTTGACTCGGCAAACTCCTTCATTGAGCACCGTCGCCACGTTCAGCTCCAAGTTGCTCCCATCTGACAGAAATATCACGAGGATGTTTTTAGTGTCATGTGGCAGGACTTCTATTGGGAGAATGTTTTCCTGCCAAACAGTTAAAAGACTTAAAACGCTCACCTTTTTATTTTCAGCTGGTCCGTCATGTAACTGAAGAGGGCCTGCTGCCTTTCATTCAGCTTCTCGTGGACATCTGATCTTTTCAGGCCAAAATGGCTCCAGGATCTTGTCCAGGTCTTCGGATCGGCTCTTATTCCGTTCTGGAGTCCAGTCTGGTCTCTTCTTCTGGACTTCAGAGTTGGATGATGCACTGCTTGCCTTTTCTTCCAGCTTCTTCTTTAATTCCTGGATCTGTTTGTCTTGATCCGCTACACGTGATCTTAAGGCACTGAGCTCAGCCTTAACTGCAGTCATGTCGCTGATCATCCTGTCGTGTAATGATTCTTGGGAGGTTTTGGTTTCTTTCTTTTAACTTGGGAAATTGCGCCGTTGCAAATTTTTCTAAAGAATTAAGTCGAGCAACCATCGATGAAGTCCAGTTCATCTTCAGAGCCGCTCATCTTTTTCTCGTCCTGATAGGAAAGCACAGAACAGGAAATTATAATTGGAAGTATCTTGTGGAATCGGTTTGTGTGCGTGTGTGTAGATCATTGACCACATTTTGTAGACAAACGTGCATTTCACATCAAAGTGAGCTTCACCTGAAAGACCTTCTGGAGGGAATATCATTAGATGCAAAAATAAAGTTTAAAGTGTTTGCTTTGAGGGTTAGTGTGTGATTACGGGTAGGTTAACGTGATTACAACTAGCGGTACGAAAACAACAGAATAAGGAATATGCATGCATTTGTTAAGCGATTAATCAATCACATATCAGCGCAACCCCTTTATGAGCATGTCGTCACTGGTGAAGGATAATAAATCTATCCCATAATGTCTATATCGAAATGTTCTCATTTGTGCACGTTTTGCAACATATTGCAATGTAATACTGCGGTTGACCCCACAGACACACGACAGAAATTTTAAGATGCTTAATTGTCTGCATGGCCACATTCGACACTAAAAACACATCCCAACAACATACAGAGTAACCGGATAAAAGCTCCTGCTGTTATAATGTCGACTGACTATTTTAGCTGTTCATGTCCTATCAACTGTTGCAGAGTTTTGAAAACACAAGTGTGTGTGAATGCATGTGTTGTGAAATAGCGATTTCAATGCAGATATCAATAAGCTATGATATTCTTTTTTACCTTGATTCTCGACCGATCTGCGGTGTCACTCCGAATGGGGCAGATGAGGCGTCGGAATCAACACCTACAATCTGAGTGACAGCCGGGCTCCACTCCTCTTATGTGCTCTTCTGGAGATGCCCCAGCAGAAGACGACCGGTTGCCTTGTTCACAACGGAACAGTGCATCTAGAAAGTATTCACAGCGCTTCACTCTTTCCATATTTTATGTTACAGCCTTATTCCAAAATGGATTAAATTCATTATTTTCCTCAATTCTACCAACAATATCCCATAATGACAACATGAAAGAAGTTTGTTTTAAATCTTTGCAGAACACTCTAGCAACTAGCCAAACCAACCTAGCAACCACCCTGAGTTCCATAACACCCTAGCAACCACAGCAACACCCTAGCAACTGCTCCGGGTACCCTAGCAACTGTATAGCAACCACCCCGTGTACACTAGAAACCGCATAGCAACATCCTAGCAACCACCACGGGTAGCCTAGCAACCATCATAGCAACCACTCCAAGTACCCTAGTAACCGCATAGCAACATCCTAGCAACCACCACGGGTAGCCTAGCAACCATCATCGCAACCACTCCAAGTACCCTAGTAACCGCATAGCAACACCCTAGCAACCATCCAGAGTACCTTAGCAACCACATAACAACAACCATAGAAACCGCCTAGAATACCCTAGCAACCACTCTGAGGTCCTTAGCATCTATCTATCTAACAGACTGTATTTCCTTCAAAACATTCAAACTTTAAGCTTTTAAAACTACTTTAAACTTCGAACTATTTCAGACTGAAAACCCAACTTAAAACTTTTTCAGGCTTTCTGGTCGGGCTTTCTCAAGCCAACTTAAAAGTTTGTCTTGACAAACTTCATCTAGGTAAAAATAAAAACCGAAAAGCATCACATGTACAGAAGTAGACACAGCCTTTGCTCAATACTTTGTTGAAGCACCTTTAGCACCAATTACAGCCTCAAATCTTTTTGGGTAATTTGATCATCATCATCATTTGGCAATTATCTGCCATTCTTCTCCTCGCCTCTGTCAGGTTGGATGAGGGCAGATGCACATTTTCATGTTTCTCCAGAAATATTTGATTGGGTTCAAGCTCAGGCTGTGTCTGGGCCACTCGAGGACATTCACAGAGCTGTCTATAAGCCACTCTTGCTGTGTGCTTTGGGTCATTGTCCTGTTGGAAGGTGAACCTTCTGCCCAGTCTGAGGTTCTGAATGCTCTGGACTGGGTTTTCATTAAGGCTATCTCTATATTTTGCTGCACTGAGCGTTTCTTCTACTCTGACGAGTCTCAGTCCCTGCCGCTGAAAAACAGCCCCACAGCATGAGGCTGCTACCAGCACACTTTACTTTTGGGATGCTACTCTGCAGGCGATAAGCAGTGCCTGGTTTCCTTCAAACATGATGCTTAGAATTGAGGTTCATCAGACCAGATAATATTGTTTCTCAGAGTCTGAGGGTCCTTCAGGCATTTTTTGTAAATTCCAAGTGTGTTTTCATGTGTCTTCACTGAGGAGAGGATGGAGTTTGGCCACACTGACATAAAGCCCAGATCGGTGGAGTGTTGCAGTGACGTTTGTCCTTCTCTAGATTTCTCCTGTCTCCCCATATGACCATGGAGCTCGACTAGAGTGACCATCAGCTTCTTGGTCACCAGTCTAGACAAGGCCCTTCTCCATCAATTGCTCAGTTTTCCTGCCAAACAGATAAGAGACTTAAAACGCTCTCGCCTTTGATTTTCAGCTGGTCCATCATGTAACTGAAGAGGGCCTGCTGCCTTTCATTCAGCTTCTCGTGGACATCTGAGCTTTCAGGCCAAAATGGCTCCAGGATCTTGTCCAGGTCTTCAGATCGGCTCTTCTTCCGTTCTGGAGTCCAGTCTGGTCTCTTCTTCTGGACTTCAGAGTGGGATGGTGCACTGCTGCCCTTATATAGACAGGTGTGTGCCTTTCCAAATCACAAACTGAATTTACCACAGGTGGACTCCAATCAAGTTGTAGAAACATCTCAAGGATGAACAGTAGAAACAGGATGCCTCTGAGCTCAATTTGAGTGCCAAGGCAAAGGCTGTGAATACTTGCGTACATGTGGTGATTTTAATAAATTTTGCAAAGGTTTCAAACAAACTTCTTTCACATTGTCATTACGGGCTATTGTTTGTAGAATTTTGAGGAAAAGTGAATTTAATCCATTTTGGAATAAGGCTGTAACATAAAACATGGACAAAGTGAGAAAGCGCTGTGTGGTTTGTTGATAAGAATGGCAACATCTCTGCTGTTTGAACTCAAGCGGCTCAAACACATTATAAATTCCTCTCCCTGTTCAATTGCTCTTTGAATTTTCCATCCTTCAATGTTTCTGTCATATTCCCCTCCGAAGGCCTCAGTGATTTTATGCCAGTTTTTCTCACCAGTATAAGTCTCTTGCAGAAGCCCAACGTCATATTTTCCAAAGATTGCCAGAAGAGCTTCTTTTCCATTAAAGGGGTCATATGATGCGTTTTCAATTTTTCCTTTCTCTTTGGAGTGTTACAAGCTCTTGGTGCATAAAGAAGCTCTGTAAAGTTGCAAAGACTAAAGTCTCAAATCCAAAGAGATATTCTTTATAAAAGTTAAGAGTCAGCCACGCCCCCCTAAAACGTCTCGTTCTAACACGCCCCCACATGTCTACGTCACTATGTGGGAAGATTTGCATAACACCGCCCAAATGTTCACGCAAAGAAAGAAGGCGTAACTTTTATTCTCGCTGTAGTATTGTTGCTGCCGCCGCCATGTCGTGAAGACGCTGTGTTTCGTTGTGAAAGCTAAACTACTTTGTTTGGTCTTCCAAAAGAGGACAGGACTAGAAATAAGTGTTAAGTTGTATTTACAACACTGTTCCAGAACACTTCAACCCAAATATCCAGATGTGTGCAGCACATTTTATGGAGGACTGTCTCCTGATCCTGGGAGAGTAGACTACAATACCGGCTGTTCTGACTCACAGACTGTAAGTATGTTTTTATATTTTAAGGATTTACCGCTGACGATTCAAACGTGAGTTTTGGGCAGTAGAGTAGCACTTGTTGTTTGTCATTTCTCCGATCACAAATGCAGACATGGTTTTATGTTTACGCGGCGCGATGCAATACAACGCGTATAAAGACAGTACAAGTCATTATTATCAGTAATTATGTCCCCACTGGATGCAACAAATGCCTGGTTTATAATTGGTTTTAATGTTTTTGTCTCGTCGCTCCGGCCGCACACAGCATCACAGTATGTGAGGGGCATAACATCACACGCTTGAGGTATTCGGCCAATCATAACGCACTGGATAGCTGTCCAATCACAGCACACCTCGCTTTTCAGACCGATGAGCTTTGTAAAAATCGACACGTTTCAGAAAGGCGGGGCATAGAGGAGAAACAATAATGTACAGTATGTGGAAAATAATGTGTTTTTTTTAACCTTAAACCGCATAAACACATTTCATTACACCAAATACACAAAATACTGTTCTTTTTAGCAACATCATATGACCCCTTTAAGTCTTGTTTTAAGACCACGAATATTCCAAGAATATTCCAGTCTATTAAATTCTGATTCAGATTCCATCAATGCTTTTTTGTCCATGAAGTTTACTGTAAACAAACACATGTATTAAATGACAGATATATGTTTTTGTTAATTTTGTTCATGTATGGTGTGTATGAAATATGATACTCAACAAAAACATATTCAAAGGTGTGTGTATATATATATATATATATATATATATATGCATGCATATGTGCCTTTTGTTGAGTATCATATTTATTCATCAGTCTACATCAGGCTCATAGACGCAATTTCTAATCGTATAGCTAAAGTTTTAGTAATGGTTTTCATGTCAGTGTTGATAAGGGATATAGGTCTATAACTTGTGCTTAAAGACTTAGTGAAGAAGAGTTTAGTGATGTGTTCATATGCTGAGAGATGGATGAGCTGTTTTTAATTTCTGCTGTCATATCTAAAAACTGTGGTGAAACGGTTGACCCAAAAATTGCGGAAGGGACTCATCTAAACCTGGTGCTTTATTGTTTGGTAGTGCAAATAGAGCTTTCTTATAATCATTTGTTAGTGAGTTAAGTTTAGAAAATGTTGATATTTTCCTGATATTAGAATATTTAGATATTTATATTTGTTCACTTGGGTTTGTGAATAAGTGTGAACAAGTGTCTACAGTTTTTATCTGGTCTCTCAGTTTCAAAAAATTTAAGACGTTTTAATGAGATATTTGCCGAATTAAAAGGTCAATAATAGTTAATTCTCTTATTGGCCTGTTTAGCTGAGCCATCCATAGTACAAACAAACAAGCCCTGAAAACGGATAAAAGCACACATATCATACACTTAATATTTAATTATATTAGATTAGTTCATTGCATTTGATAGATTATACTTTATACTCTAAAATGTATTATAAAAGTTGTTTTTATGCATGTTTAGCCAGAGTTTTGTTGCATTTACACGGTTCTGACCAGAAGGAGTCAAGAGCGTGTGGTGTTTTCAATGCTTCGCAACGGAATCCTTCTGCAAAGAAAGTGGTTCAATTGATTCAAAGCTTTGAAAAGCTTCATTTCTCCCATCACTACTGCATAAGTTTGGGGAAAAAATGTATATGAAATGATTGGGCCATGGTTCATTGTGTGTATCTGTTACAGCTAAATATAATGTCTCTTACGTAGTTGTGAGATTGGTGTAAACCAGTTTAAAGCTGGGCTTATTGGTTTCTCAGCAACACAGCAGCGTTTCATTACTGAATGAATCAGCTACTTTGAACAAATCAATTGAAAAAAATTATTCTGATTCACTTAAGTGATTATTTCCTGGCGGGGTTTTAGATTCATATTTCTATATTTAAAAATGTGAACGTCTTGCATTTATACACAAACCCGGACACCTCACTAAAGTGTAGAACATACATGCAAAATAAAAACGGGATTGTATTTTATTTTATTCCTACCTAAAGAAACTTTAAAAACGATTACATGCTCTAGACTACGTGTTGCTCCAGCTGTATGAACACAGATGCGTAAATGCTGCTGCAAATATGCTTTTTTCAATTAGCAGACCAGGTAATATACACAGCGATATGGATTAAAACAGCATTCACTTATCTTAGATGTGGATTCCAGATGTTCTGAAACACGCTGCAACAGTTTGATTTGCGAGCAGCGATGCTTAATTTGCTCCGAAGCAAGCTGAAAAGCTGCTGAATAATACTGAATACAGCTTATATAGGAATGCCGCGATAGGTGTCGTATTCCTATAGGTAGATGTGATCAGCTGAGAATCAAGTTATAATGTATAATAAAATCAAATGTAACCTAGTATGCATTTATAATTATTTCATCAGAGGATTCACCCAAACAAACTGAAGGTGTATGAAGAACTAATCAAGTCGAGAAAACAAGGATCAGACTCCGTCACGGTTGATGAACCTCATTCAAAAAACAATCCAAAGATCATGAGTGCCTCTTCCAGCCCTGAAACGAAGGTAACACAGGCAGTGATTGACAAGCTGCTGATCAATTTCATCTGTGAAGGAAACCAGCCATTTTATATTGTAGAATTACCATCATTTAGGAAAATTATACAAAACTTGCAACCTCAGTGCACAGTCATGACAAGAAAAACGCTGCGTCTCAAAGTGCAGGATACAATTGAAAATATGAAGAGTGCACTTGTCCAAAAATTAAACAATGCTGAGTACTTCTGCTCGCATTCAATGTGCTTTCGCAGTGACATTACGTAGGAGTGGAGTAATAACGTAACCACGCAACATTCATTATTTGTACAATAAAACATATATAGGTGTACACAGTTCAAATGTGCTCTTTTCTGATCACAAAAAAATTACTTAATTTTATTTCATATAAACTCATTTTTATTTTTCTTATTTAATATTGATAAATCAGCACAAACAAATTATGGGTTTTGAAAAGACTGTGATTGATCTACTGTTGTGCATGCCTGTTGCTTATTTTGCTCAAGATAATTTCCTATTTAAGTCCCCTTGCCATACAGCCATGGTTTAATGAGAGTTGACAGAAAAATCACACAAAAGCCACAATTTACACAAAGAACTTGCAGTACATAAAATCCAGCTGTTCTCCAAGCTAAAAAACACAATTACAAATTCTGACAAAAAGAAAATGTGGACAGAAATCACACAAAAAAATAAATGCTTCTGGCAATGGGTATGAGCAAAGCCCAGAAGAAGTGAGGAATAAGTGGAGGGACTTTGCAAGTGTGACCAAACGGAGGGCTGCTGCACGTAGAAGGGAAGCAAAAAAGACTGGTGGGTATCAATTCAGTTCCTCCTCTGAATGCAGAGGAAGAGAAAGTTTTGGCCATCCTGGGTCCTGAGGCATTGGAATCCAGTAGGATCCAGGCCTTTGCCTTCAAAGTTGAGCCCTTTAACATCGGGCCTCCTCCAGTCTGGCCCTTCAGCATCAGGCCTCCTCCAGTCTGGCCCTTCAACATCAGGCCTCCTCCAATCTGGTCCTTCAACATCAGGCCTCCTCCAGTCTGGCCCTTCAACATCTGGCCTCCTCCAATATCAGGCCTCCTCCAGTCTGGTCCTTCAGCATCAGGCCTCCTCCAGTCTGGCCCTTCAACATCTGGCCTCCTCCAATCTGGCCCTTCAATTTCAGCAATAAGACCTGGTTCTGGACTATTGCTCCCTTCCCCTGACTCGCCTCAGTCTGAGGCCTCCTCGGGTGCTGAGCAACGTCCTCCTGATAGTCCAGATCACCAGCCATTAATCTCCCGACAAAGGAGAAACGGGACGTTGTGGCTGCAGTGAAAAGCTGCTTCAGTCTGAGAAGAAGAAAATAACTGAACTCCAGGAAAGAATTGACAGCCCAGAGGGAGCAGCAAGACAGACGTCATCAGGAGGTAATGGTCTATAAGAGGGCTAAATTAGAACTATTACAACAACAGGCCAGCAAGCCCTCTTTATCCATGTTTTTACCAACCGACAATAAGTGGAAATGACATTATTCATTAGTCAGTATGTAAAGTCAAACCATGTGTGGCTGACAGCTTTGTAACTTTTTGAAACTGTATTTTCTTTTCACAGATGTAACCCTCTTCATCTGTTTTTATTTTTTATTTTATTTTTTGGCTACATTGTTTGCCACCATGCCTCCCAAAATCCAACCCTTCGTCCTTGTCGTGGGAGGTGGAAACAGACTGAGTCTGGCAAATGGGGTTCTGGTGAAGCTGTGCTCTGGTGTGGGTTTTCAGTGATAAAGCAGTTCAAAGCCTTCAGCAGTTCATTTGAAATACAAAATAAAATATACTATTTTATGTCCAAACATACTCTTTTGTAATATGTAAATGCTCTTTTGTATATGTACCGTAAGTGCTTTTCAAAGCATTGAAGTAGTATATTAATGCCAGTTAAAATAAAAAAATGTGGGCAATTGCTAATTGAAGATAAAACATTTTTACCATGCCTTGTCATCCCTTATTAAATAGCTAAATAATGTGACTAAGCCTAATTATGAAGCATATGTATGGAATGGAATTCACTTTTATTTGACAGTGGCCACCATCAGATACACTAAAACCATAACTGATATAATGTTGTGAATTGAGAAATCCTTACATAGACAACTTCAATGACAATATAAGCCAAACATGGCCCAAAACTCTCTTTTAAGTACTCAGATCATTTTTAAGAATGGCATGACAATTATGGAAAAACAGTATGACAAACAAAAAAACTAAAATGTCATTAATACATTAATAGGATAATGCTGTACCAAATTACTATAACTACCTAAAAAAGTGACCCATCCATGATTTGTTAATTTAGATTGATTTATTAGCTACGGTGTTTCTATCATCTCTCTGATGCATCAACAGCAGGTGTACTAAGAACGCTCCTAATATAAACAGCATGCAAATGTGTTTCAATTGCTCAACAATGGCAGCTTTACAAGTCAGGCAGCGTATATACAGTACATGCCTACATAAGGACACATTTTACCCCCCTTGATGCCATCTGATGATGCCATCTTGAGAAAATTCCAGCTTCCAAGGAACAAGATCCTTGAATTACTTCAGATTGTGAAACCACACCTTCAGAGGGCCACAAGAATAAACTATGCCTTAAGTCCAGCGGTGCAGTTGTTAGCTACACTGTGTTTTTATGCTGTTGGAAGTTTTATGGAGGTGGTGGGTGATGGCCTAGGTCTCAGCAAGTCTTCGGTCAGCAAAACTGTGACAGCAGTAACACCTTTGCTGTTACAGCTTATGAAGAACATCCTGATTTTCCCCAACACACCAGAAGAAATCCAGCAGGCCAATCGACAGTATTGCCAGCATCCCCAGAGGGATTGGCATCATTGATGGCACACTTATTCCAGTGGCTAGCCCTGTTGTAAATGAGCCATTATACATTAATAGCTGGATAGCCTTTCCTGCAAATGTTCAAATAGTGTGCAAACACCAGGGGATGTTTACTGACATTGTTGCAAAATGGCCTGGGAGCACACATGACTCTTTTGTATGGGCCAATTCTGCAATTTGCCAGGTGGCTGAAGAGGGTGGCTTTGGGGATAGCTGGCTGCTGGGAGACACTGGCTATCCTCTTCGCCCATACCTCATAACACATGTGCAGCATCCAGCCACTATTGCAGAGGAAAGGTTTAATCAGGCCCATGGAAGGACACGCTCTACAGTGGAGAAGGCTATAGGACTGTGGAAGCAACGGTTTCGCTGTATCAGCAAGTCCAGTGGTGGCCTGAAGCTGAACCCCTCCAAAAGCTGCTCTGTAATTGTAGTAACTGCAATTCTCCACAACTTTGCGGTCAAGGAAAATGTCCAGCTTCTTGATGAGAAAGAGGGGGGGTCTTGCTGGTGCTGATGGTGAGGAAGATGGCACTTCTGATGATGATGATCCTTTAAACACACATCAAGGCAGAATGCATCCTGCAGGAGCAGAAGCCAGACAACTGTTAATTCAGAAAGTGTTTGGTTAGTTATTTTTAAACAAAAAAATACAGTATCCAAACTGTAAAAATGAATGACATAACTTGTGTTAATAAATATTTTGTTTATTTGCCTAAATGGTTTCCCCCGCAGACTAAATTGAAATACTTTTGCAAACAAGAAGTAGGCTATATTTGTTTTTTATAAAGCCTACGAAAATATTCCATATTCTACTTCTGTGAACACAACACAAAACCACTTACTTATTTATAGCATTGTTGTTCATTTATTTGGGTACATTCATTGAATATATATATAGAGTCATATTTTAAATAGGTCTACCCTATGTTAATGTATGCATTTGACACTTTCTTAGCGACACTTTCTTAACACTATGCACTGTACATGTTGAATACGTGAACAGTACAGATAACATTCACTACAAGTGAAAACCTCTAACATACTATGTTAAAACATTCCCAAAGACAAATTTCTCATAAAAATATTTGTAACAAAGATACTCACTTGCAAACTGACCTTTTCTTCACACAAACGAAACCAAAGCTGCGTTCCAACTGGCATGAATAATGTTTTCGTAGGGCACTTCGAAGGGAGAATAATTGCTATGGTCACGCTATTATATCGTTTCAAAGTGAATTTGTAATGAAAATAACCTAAAAATTAATAACATGATATATGAGCACCACAACATCGTCTTCCAAATCACTCAAAGTGGCTAGAGAAATTTTAGAAATGAATAGGGCATAGGGTCGTTAAATGTGAATAGAGCACACTCCAGCAGCGCCGAAATCAATGATGTCGATACAGAACACTAACAAGGAACTATGAGCTAACCACAGGTCGAGAGCTGTAGTTCCAACCACGCAGGTGTGCGATGCAGTATACGAATGTTCGTTTGAACTATGGTTTCGGAAAACACAGAATCGTTGAACTATGCTGGTAACGACGGAACTTGCAACCATAGTTGGCTAACAATGCTTTTGGGAAACGCACCCCAGATCAGAAGTAACTAGTAACTAGCTACTTGGGTAGTTTTTTCATCGGATACTCAAGTAACTATTAAGATTGTTACTTTTACTCTTACTTGAGTAAATATTTCCATAAGTACTTGTACTTTTATTTGAGTAAAGATTTTGGATACCTTACCCACCTCTGGCCTTGGCCCATGTGGTGAGGGGTTGGATTGGTTCGGGTGGTGGGTCGCTGTGAGGGGACTTGGCACTCGTGATAAGTGGAAGAGGAAATTTACCCTCTTTTTGAAAATGTTTGTATTTTATTTTTCTCGCTATAACAGCGACTTGTGCTTTGTTGATTGGGCGCTTTTTGAACAGGCCCAGTGTTCACAACAGCACACTTGACAGACATGTTGCTGCCGACACACGGAACCAAACGGGATGCTTGGAGGCACAAAAGAGACTTCTTGGGGGGTTGTTCAGCGTTTGCCGGACTTTGCCCCCTCCTCTTCCTGTCCCTTGGATCAGGACGACGCCTGAGGCGCAGAATCCAGCATCAGCTTGGGCCGGGGGCCCCGGGTGCTTCAGGAATGGATAGCATCTGGCTGAGCGCGAGCGCTGTCAGGGCTCAGGCTTCTGAGCAGGCTGAGCAGGCGATGGGGCAGGTTTTGCTGGCTGCTTGGTCGGTGAAGGCCTGGAGCTGAAGGCAAAGCTGGAGTGCTTTGGCAAGAAGTTTTGCATTGCCATGGATGACTTCTGCACGGTGGTGAAACGCTCTGCAAAACCCTCCACGGCGGGTCCAAACAGCCCAGAGGGGGAGACCGGAGAGTCTAAGAAAGGGAACCTTGTCAGCTCCTTGATCTCGGTCAGGTTTAGCCACAATTGGTGCTCCAGCACCACTAAACTGGCCATTGACCTGCCGATCACCTGTGCTGTGGTTTTTGTGGCTCGCAGGGCCAGGTCTGTCGCAGCATTTATTCAGCTCCTTGAAAGCCGCAGTCAGGTCCGGAGTCATCCATGGAATGGAGAAGCTTAGCCTGAAAGACCTGGAGCACGACCATGGAATTCTGTGCCAAGGCCGCCTGCCTGGCTGAGGAGTAAGCTTGTCCAGCGAGGGCAGACGTCATCCTGCACAGCTTGGAGGGATGATCGACCTTTACTTACTTTCCATCCAATGGCAGTGGGCGCGCGGCCACTGACTCATCTAGAGGAGGCAGCTTCTCATAGCCCATTTCTTCAGTGCCGTCGACGGAGGTGAGGGCGATGAATCAGACGTTTGAAGGATTTTGTGAGCTTGCTGACGAGGGGCCTGACAGCACGTTTATCCAGATGACTACGAGTGGGCTCCTCCGACACAGTCCACTCCAAGCCCAGCTCTTCAACCGCCTTAGAGAGGACACGGAATAATTCAATGTCCATCCCTGTTTTGGCATCGCTGGGATCTGTAGACGGCAGAGGGGCGGGGGGTTGATAGAAGAGCCCGAAATATCCTCTGCGTTTGACGCTGCTAGAGATACCACGGACCCTGGGTGCACCAGCAGCAGAAGATGCGAGCCAGGCCCCGGGCGATGCCCTCTCCCCCTCCGCCACCTCTTTTCGAGATCTCCACCTGGAACCGCTTCGCTCCCCTCCACGAGGCGGAACGCAATATTGTGATCGTTGGAGACTCCATTGTCCGGCACGTCCGTGCTACGTTAGCTGAAGGTAATGTGCACACTAGGGTTGGGCTGATAGATGATGCCATAGACATCACGATGTTGAGCCGGCATCTGAATACGGATTCACACTTTGGGCACCCCGATCGCGATGTTTCACTGTAGACATCGTCTGTTGCAAATTTTGTAGACATCGCCCAACCCTAGTGCACAGTCACTGTTTCCCTGGTGCTCGTGTTCTCGATGTTTCTGCGCAGATATCCACGGTCCTGAAGGGCGACGAGAGCCCTGGAGCGGTCGTGCTGCACACTGGGGTTAATGACACCAAGCTGCGGCAGACGGAGACACTGAAGAGGGACTTTAGGAGCCTGATCGAGACGGTGCGCAGCACATCGCCCGCGACGACGATCATCGTGTCAGGACCACTTCCCATGTATCGACGAGGACACGAAAGGTTCTGTAGACTTGTGCTTTAAATGAATGGTTATTGTCATGGTGTAAAGAACAGAAACTGCTTTTTGTAAATAATTGGAATCTTTTCTGGGAGCGTCCTAGGTTTTTTCTCTCTGACGGTCTGCACCCGCTTAAATGATAGAAGTACTTGTGCTGTCCAATCTATAAAGACTGTGTCTGTTCCCCGAATAGTGAGGTCAAAATATATATTTTATGCAGGATCAAAAAAAAAATCTGATCATGATTAAACCAGAAAAATGCAAAATAAATGAACTAAAACAAATTTTTAAGTTTGGGCTCCTAAACATTAGATGACTCGCACCCAAAGCAGTTATTGTAAATGAAATGATCACAAATAATAGTTTTGATGTACTCTGCTTGACTGAAACCTGGCTGTACCCATAAGTACACATGAACTAGACGAAATGACTAGCAACATGGGCACGATCTTCTCTAATACATTAGAAGCTGTTGCCCCATCAAATTGAAAAAGGTTAAGAGAAAAACTTTCTGCGCCATGGTACAACAGTAATACCCATTCTCTCAAGAAAGAAACTCGTAGTCTTGAGCGCAAATGGAGAAAAACTTACTTGGAAGTTTTTAGAATTGCGTGGAAAAACAGTATGTCCAGCTATAGACATGATCTAAAAGCTGCCAGGGCCGAGCATATCCACAAACTCATAGAAAATAACCAAAACAGTCCAAGGTTTTTATTTAGCATAATGGCTCGATTAACAAATAACCAGACTCCACCAGATTTAAAGGGGTCATTTGATGCTACTAAAAAGAACATTAGTTTGTGTATTTGGTGTAATGAAATGTGTTTATGCGGTTTAAAGCAAAAAAAAACATTATTTTCCACATACTGTACATTATTGTTTCTCCTCTATGCCTCGCCTTTTTGAAACGTAGCTATCCAGTGCGTTGTGATTGGCTGAATACCTCAAGCGTGGTTTGAAAATCATCAGGCAAATGATAAAAGAAAACGTACTTACGTGAGTCAGAACTGCCTTTTAGTCTAACGTTACTCTCCCAGGATCAGTAAACAGTCCTCCATAAAATGTGCCGGCGATCCACAGCACTAAGTTGTATTTCCTTGGTGAGAAGGTTTAAAAAGAGTGCAAAATAGAATGGATTTAGGCTGGCTGACGGTCGATTTACAAGCCGAAATAGGACGGTGGTACTTACGGGACAAGGCTTAGCATCTAGGATGGCGACAGCACAACCTGTTTTTATGCCAGAGACTTTTACAGGAGCTAATTGTGAGTGGTCAGATTGGATAGGACAATTTGAAATGGCAGCTGAAGTAAATGGCTGGGACGACAGCTTGAAATTGAAGAACATTAAAACCCATTACAAACGAGGCATTTGTTGCATCCAGTGGGGACATAATTACTGATTATAATGACTTGTACTTTTTGTGTCTTTTTACGCATTGTGTTGCATCGTGCCACGTAAACATAAAACCCTATCTGCATTTGTGATCGGAGAAATAACAAAGTGCTACTCCACACTGCCCAAAGCTCGTGTTTGAATCATCAGTGGCAAATGATAAAAGAAAACGTACTTACGTGAGTTGTCACTGTTTGTATTTGATCTTATGGATTGTCACCAATGAAGTGAGTGAATGTATGTAGCACACTGTCCTAGGGCTTTCTAGGTTGTGTTTAGCCTGTCCTGCAATCCCCTCTCTTAATAAAATTACCTGTTGTGATTGAAGTCGTGGTGGCGTGTTGTCTTCTGGTGCCAGACCACACTGGCTTAAAGAGTTAAAGGTGGTGGCAGCGGCATTAACAATATAAATATTACACTATTTACCTTAAAGCGTTTTCTTTTATTATTATGCTTACATAAGCAGATCATTTAATCAGGGGTCTGCACTCATGGTTTAATCTACAGGGTATGTAATAGGACACACAGAAGCAAAGACCAGGAGATCCAGGCATATCTTCAGCAGGATTCTTTATTGAAAATGTGCCATTTTGGTGTGACAGTCATGAAGTCCAACTAAGGCTGTGATGCACTGTATTTTATAGGCAGTTAAACTTACACACAGCCTCAGCAGTGACTCCTTAAACAAAGCATCGAAAGACAATACAAAAAATTGCTCTAGCAAACCTAGTCCCTAAAGATAATAGCACCCCGACTGGTTTAAACAAGAGAGCTAGAGGCATTTAAACGTTCACACATAGTTTGACTCTCGCTGGAAACTATTGAATCTAATCACTAAACTTCATCATGTTGAAGGACCATGTTTTCATGTGACGTTAAATCAAGACACAAGATCAGTGAATCTTAAACTCATTCTTACATCTGTTTTCCCACAACACCCAGCCATAAAACAATGGTGAGGCTTGTCCTTTGTACAAACTTCCCCACGTTTCTTCAGGTATAATGCTCGTTCTTTTACGGCATTGATCAGTTAAATGGATGTTGTCCGCAGTGAGAATGCAGATGTAACTTAAGAGTGTGAAGCATGTGGCTTGTCTCTATTGTGGATTTTCATGTGTCCCTTAAGGTGGTCTTTTTTTATAAAACTCTTCCCACATTGATCACAGGAGTACGGCTTCTCTCCAGTGTGTGTTTTCATGTGAATCTTCAGGTGGTCTTTTCGTGTGAAACTCTTCCCGCACTGATCACACATGTGCGGCTTTTCTCCCGTGTGGAGCTTCTCGTGTATTTTCAGATATCCTGGCCAATCAAATCTCTGGTCACAGTGTGAACACTTGTAAGGCTTGCCTCCAGTGTGAACTGTCTGGTGCTTTCTCAGGTCACCGGCAGTAAAAAAGGTCTTCCCACAATCAAAGCACATGTGATCCTTCACACCACGGTGTCTTTTCTGGTGTAATTTTAAGCCACTCCGCACACTAAAACTCTTTCCACACAAAGAACATGCGTGTGGCTTCTCTCCCGTGTGGATCTTCATGTGAACATTAAGGGCTCCTTTTTGTGCAAAACTGTTCCCACACTGATCACATGTGTGCGGTTTCTCTCCGCTGTGGATTGTCATGTGTATCTTCAGGTTGTCTTTTCGTGTGAAACTCTTCCCACATTGATCACATGAGTGTGATTTCTCTCCAGTGTGGATTGTCATGTGTTTCTTAAGGTGTTCTTTTTGTGTAAAACTGGTCCCACATTGATCACATGAGTGTGATTTCTCTCCAGTGTGGATTGTCATGTGTTTCTTAAGGTGTTCTTTTTGTGTAAAACTGGTCCCACATTGATCACATGAGTGTGATTTCTCTCCAGTGTGGATTGTCATGTGTTTCTTAAGGTGTTCTTTTCGTGTAAAACTGGTCCCACACTGATCACATGAGTACGGTTTCTCTCCAGTGTGGAGCTTCTCGTGTATCTTCAGGTTGTCTTTTCGTGTGAAACTCTTCCCGCACTGATGACACGTGTGCATCTTCTCTCCACCATGAACCCTCGTGTGAAGTTTAAGACTTTTTGTGTTTGGGAATCTCTTTCCGGTCTGAGGGCAATAATTTTTGGCTGCTCTAAATGTCTTTTCTCCAGTTTTGACATGATGATTTTTCTCCTCTCCTTCACTCAGTTCTTCACTCTCCTCGATCTGTTCCATCAAGCCTAAAATAAGAAAAAAACTTTAATTTTTATCCATCTATTCTCCAAACCACTCATGGGGGATTTTATTTTCTGTATATCATCCATTTAAAATGAAAGTGAACTCGAATGTAACACCAGAACACAGACAATTGCAATACAATAGTACAGTGGATTTTGACTACATTTGAATGAACAAGTATATGTCCCTGGAACTTTTCACGACTTATGCACATTGATCAGTTGTTATTTGTAAAACGATACAGGCACAAATCCATATTTTAAAATTAATGAAAACAATTTAAATGAACGTGAAACTCTTCCCGCACTGATGACACGTGTGCATCTTCTCTCCACCATGAACCCTCGTGTGAAGTTTAAGACTTTTTGTGTTTGGGAATCTCTTTCCGGTCTGAGGGCAATAATTTTTGGCTGCTCTAAATGTCTTTTCTCTAGTTTTGATATGATGATTTTTCTCCTCTCCTTCACTCAGTTCTTCACTCTCCTCGATCTGTTCCATCAAGCCTAAAATAAGAAAAAAACTTTCATTTTTATCCATCTATTCTCCAAACCACTCATGGGGGATTTTATTTTCTGTATATCATCCATTTAAAATTATAGGGAAATGAAAAAGTGAACTCGAATGTAACACCAGAACACAGACAATTGCAATACAATAGTACAGTGGATTTTGACTACATTTTAATAAACAATTATATGTCCCTGGAACTTTTCACGACTTATGCACATTGATCAGTTGTTATTTGTAAAACAATACAGGCACAAATCCATATTTTAAAATTAATGAAAACAATTTAAATGAACCATTTTATCATTAGCACTGACCCACTGAATCTCAATCCAATCTCAGCTTTTACACAAACTAGTGAAAGTGAAAGTTTCCCAACACTGTTCCTGGAGGCACACCAACACATTTTCCAACCTTTCCTAATCAAACACAGCTGAATCAACTCGTCAGCTCGTCAGTAGAGACTTCAGGAGACAACAAAATGTGCGCTGTTGGTGTGCCTCCAGGAACAGTGTTGGGAAACACTGATATAACCCATCCAAGTGAACACACATGGCAGTACAGTGGTTCCCAATCCTGGTCCTGGAGAACCCCCAACACTGCACATTTTAGATGTCTCCCTATTTAAACACACCTGATTCAACTCATCAGCTCATTAGTGAAGACTCCAAGACCTCAAATGTGAGCGTCAGATAAGAGAGACACCAAAAACGTGCAGTGTTGGGGGTTCTCCAGGACCAGGATTGGGAACCACTGCAGCAGTAAGTAGTGAACACACACCCCGGAGTAGTTCTGACTGCATTCATCAACCCTTTTACCAAAAGGGTAAAAATAACCACGACTGACTTCTATAACGTAAAATAAACTTAAGTTCATTACAAGTAAATATAAATGAGATTTTACTTAATTTATGAAATTTTAAAAAACATATATAGATGTAAATCAAATTCAGGAAATCTGGATTTTTCTCACACCTGCTTTCATTGACCATTTGTTGAAAATAAAAAAAAAGACAGAAAAGAACATTTCAGTTTTAGACTCCAGTTTGTACCCAGTTTATAGAAAGTGTCCTGTGTATTACTTGATATTTTAACTAAATATGAAATAACTTCTCACAACCCATATGACTTTTCATACTACAAATATAATGACTTTAATGTTCATTAATCATTAATGAGGATTCAAAAATAAACACCAACCTCTTTGTTCTTCAGTCTCTTCGTGTTCCATTCTGCAGGATTCTGGATCGCTCATGTTCTCAGTGTTCAGCTCTGCTGCACTTCTAGGCTGATGGGAATATCCCAGCATTTATTGGGGATCTGCTGTTGTGGGAGGAGCTTCAGTGAAGGTGAGTTGTTGTGGGAGGAGCTTCAGTGAAGGTGCGTTGTTGTGGGAGGAGCTTCAAGCTGTGTGGCAGGAATTGCAGATCTGCTAAAATCCAAAATAATCAGTTAATATGTTTTCATTATTTCACACATTTTAAGCATTCAATGTTTTGTGTTCACATTTTCAGAGATTGATAGATTAAAGTAAAAGTTCACATTCTATGAGTTTTTGATTTTATTTGTGAGTCGATATAATATAAACCTTAACCTCTTCTTATCATAAGAACAAACTAACAAACACATAGATGAATACACATATTTTTATATTTTATTTATTTTATTTGTATATGAATAAAACATAAGAATAAACTGATTCAGAAGTAACTGTACAGATGTGAAAGCAACAAAAACACTTCAATTAGTTGAACTGTAGTTGGTTTCAGTCTGTTTACAGCAATGTAATGAGCTTTAAGTGGCCGTTTACAGCTGATCTGAAGACATCAGAGTCATGAATGAAGGTGAAAAGAGGAACTATTAACATGAAATCAGCACTTCTGAAAAGTTTTTCATGATCATCAGCAGAGATTTCACTTTATTTAATTGTTTAGAAACAGCATTTGAAAGATGCTGATTAGACCGCATGATTATTGCACAGGTGTGCATTAGGCTGGCCACAATAAAAGGCCACTGTAGGAAACTTTTTCCTCGTCGAAGCAGAAACCAGGAGACGTTGGGATATCTTTCATACAGAAGTCACTCTTTATTGAGGACTCGCTGTGCGTCGCTGCAGTCATCCAAGTCTGACTAAGGCAGTAATACATGGTAGTTTATATAAATTTTAAGGGGCAGTGCTTAGAAATGGAGACAAAGCACCTGGGTGATGCCCTTATACAAAGCATGCAAATGAAGTACAGGAATCAGCCCGACACCGGCCTTTTCCCAGCCTTGATCTCATCAGCATAACAGTTCCATTCAAATGCATAGGTCATAATCCAATCAGTCTGACAGTCCTAATCCAATCAGCATAACTACTCAAAGACTGGGGCAGAGGCACCAAGAGCCATTACAAACAAAAGGTGATAGTCAAATGAACCAGATTACTGAGACCAACAATAAGAGAACAGGAACAGACAGGAACCTCTTGCTCCACTTTGCTTAAGATAATCATTTGTATTTAGCATTTAAGGTAAATGACATCAGACAATGTACTTCACCTTAGTTTTTCATGTGATGCTATGTCAGAACATAGGATCAGCATATTTTAGACAGATTCTTAAATTTGTAATCCCACAATTCCCCCTTTGAGAGTTCTAATAACTCTCACAAAATACAAATTTAGACACTTAAAAGTTCATTCTTGTAACCTGTGATCGTTACAGGCACATAGCACTTGCTCTGTGTTGATTGTCTGTAGTGACGAACAGCATGTTGACACAGAAACAAACATGCAGCTAGGGTCCGTTTAGTTCTTACGGGTAGTAATCTTTTCTGGTTGGAACTGTAATTTCCCCATGATGGGCATGGGTCAGTTGTTGAATTAAACACTTGATACTGTGGACGCATAGATAGTACACCAGTAGGAAAAACAACAGCAGAGGATACTGCTGCAATCTTTACTCTGGCTTTAACATCAGAGTCTCTTTCCCATGTAGCTAACCTGTCCAAGTTGTTTTGCAAACTTCCAGTGGACCAGGTTAGATCTAAGAATGGCAAAGCAGATCTGTACTCTGATAAAAGGCCATCAAACCATGCTCGAACTAGTGGTCCTTTATGATCCAGTACCTTCTCTGGAGTGTCAGCTATTCCACTGTATGCTGCAGCTGACTGACAAAACCTTTCAGTGTATTCACTCACAGTTTCTTCTTTCCTTTGCACACAATTAGTGATTCTGGACCAGTCTATTTTGGGTCCCATGATATTCTTTAGAATTTTCAAAACACCTTCTCTCAAATCGCCTTTACTGGCATGTTGTAGTTCAGAAGTAACAGCAGACTCAAAACTGTTGAATTCAGATTCAGTTAGAATTTGTGACATCAGCTGTGTGACTTCTGCTAACGACATGTCATAGAGATGCATTTTGCTGATCAATGCTCTTCTAAGTTCAGAAAAATGTGTGCGTGCTGAGGGTAAGCTCTGGGAGAGTCTCTCTATATCTCTAGGGCCTAGTGCTTTGGCAACAGCTTGTACTTGGACAACAGAAGAGTTGGGAGGAACACTTTCAATTCCCTCAATTCCCTTCTCGTAGCGCCACATACCTTCACTGAATCTACAGGCACATCAGTTACTGATCGGATGGCTACATCTGTTTCAAAGAAAGTTTGTAAGTCAGGATAATTGTTATCAGGCTGACTAACTTCTTCCACATCAGTTTTTGCTGCAGCTTTGTTGCGGTTCAATTTCTTAGTCACAGAGGATACTCTAGCACGGAGCTCTTTGTTCTGTTCCTCTAGCTTTAAGTTACGCTGAGACTGTTGTGTAGCTAGCGCTAAACCAAATTCTCTGTGGCAGCAGATAATGGCTTTCACATTGTTCTTGCGTATACATACTCCTAGTACCTTTTTACACTCATCTACAGACCAAGCCTTGTCTGGATGAATCTCAAATTTCTGAGTTAGTTCTTGTCTAACTTTCTCAGTGACTATTAGGTTCATTTGCACTCCTAACAGTGATTTGAATTCGCTATCTGACCACAAAGGAGTCGCGAGACCACCTTTTTCAGCTGTGGGGATCAGTCTAGTATTTTCTAAACATTTTGTGAGTTTCTTTGTTACCACACAATCAAAACACTAAAACTTCTCTGATCAACAGAGGGTACGCTTGTTAACACATCAGCTATTGTTAACCTGCCTTGGCAAGGCAGAGGATAACAACTTTACTAGCACTTTACGCTAAACTTCCCTGTTTAAACAGAGGGTAAACAATTCTTCTCTGCCGAAACAGAGGGTAACAAATATTAACACGTAATGTTAATCTTCCCTGCTTGAACAGAGGATAACCAATTCTTCCCTGCCGTAACAGAGGATAACCTTCATCTCTAAAATAATTTTTTTAGAGGATAACTTAGTTAACCAAACCCTACAGCTGTCTGTTAACTCTTCTCTAACGGCACAGAGAATAACAAATTTGTACTGGTCTTAAAGTTCCTTTTTGGATAGAGTGACACTCACCAACCCTTGGTTGTACAGAAAGATGCAGTCTGGAATGAAGTCAGATCTTTGTTGAGCTTGAAGTCTCAATCTGGATTCAGGTGAGGAGCTCTATCCGGGTCACGGCACCAAAACTGTAGGAAACTTTTTCCTCGTCGAAGCAGAAACCAGGAGACGTTGGGATATCTTTCATACAGAAGTCACTCTTTATTGAGGACTCGCTGTGCGTCGCTGCAGTCATCCAAGTCTGACTAAGGCAGTAATACATTGTAGTTTATATACATTTTAAGGAGCAGTGCTTAGAAATGGAGACAAAGCACCTGGGTGATGCCCTTAAACAAAGCATGCAAATGAAGTACAGGAATCAGCCCGACACCGGCCTTTTCCCAGCCTTGATCTCATCAGCATAACAGTTCCATTCAAATGAATAGGTCATAATCCAATCAGTCTGACAGTCCTAATCCAATCAGCATAACTACTCAAAGACTGGGGCAGAGGCACCAAGAGCCATTACAAACAAAAGGTGACTTTCTCAGTAATTTGGTTAATTTGACTAACAGTAAGAGAAAACCGGAACAGACAGGAACCTCTTGCTACACTTTAAGATAATCATTTGTCTGATGTAATTTACCTTAAATGCTAAATACAATGTACTTCACCTTAGTTTTTCATGTGATGCTATGTCAGAACATAGGATCATCATATTTTAAACCGATTCTTAAATTTGTAATCCCACACCACTCTAAAATGTGCAGTACTGTATTAACACTTTATTTCATTGTTTAGAAACAGCATTTGAAACTACTCTATACTTTATTATTATTTCTAACAATATGAGACAAAAATACGTGTCAAAACAAACACACTCAAAACAAATGAGCATGGTCACAGTATTTTTCTGCCTATATATATATATATATATCTATCAGGTATTTAACCCTAACAAGGGCAAGACCATAAAGAAACATCAGTAAAATCATTTATTGCTATTTTCCATCTTACGGTGACTTAAATAATACAATTTCATGATTTTATTATTATTTATATTATTTTATTTATTTTTTCCAAAACTTGACTCTTATTTTTCAGGATAGGTCGCCCCTTTGTGGGTATAAATTCACACAAAAAAAAATGAATACCCATAACGTACAGCTTTTACAACACAGAGGAAGATGCTCCATTATTAACAACAGTGTGCATTTACTCTTCAGTTGTAGCATCAGTAGATATAAGCACATCAGCTAAAGAGTTATTATAGAGAATAAAAAGGAACATTTTCTCATTTACGTGTCATAGCATATGTACTTATATAAATATGAGTAAGAATGATATCAAAGGTAATTTTGATATTTTGTAAGTGTCGTTAATTTACATGTCATTCGTGTAATTTATTAAATTAACTATTCTATTTAAAATTGTGTAATTTAACAACCAATGGCAGTCAGAAAGGTAAATTTATTCTATTAATATTTACATATTAGCCACACATCCAAACTGAATGATTTCACAATCAAATATTAAAATGTGGGGCAGAGGGTTTATGGAGGCAGAAAAGTCACAGTTATCTGACCATTCTCTGAAATCAATGAGTACAGATCGTTTGTAGCTGCATGATTGTCTATTTTACGATCTTGTATTTGAATAGACTGACAATAATACGCAATGGCCATACTTTAAAAAAATACACTTGGATATTCCAATCCATTTACTGTCTGCTTTTTGATTCAGAAATTCAAACAGCAACAAACAATAAAGACATTTTGGTTTATGGAGGCAGAAAAGTCACAGTTATCTGACCATTCTCTGAACTCAATGAGTACAGATCGTTTGTAGCTGCATGATTGTCTATTTTACGATCTTGTATTTGAATAGACTGACAATAATACGCAATGGCCATACTTTAAAAAAAGACACTTGGATATTCCAATCCATTTACTGTCTGCTTTTTGATTCAGAAATTCAAACAGCAACAAACAATAAAGACATTTAAAAAAAGCATCTAACTGCTAAGTCCATCACGACGGCCAAAAAGTTTGTTTGCCCGGTCACGATGCCGACAATCTCTCACTGAATAGGAAAGATTTTATAAAGTTAAGATGGTGATTAAAATTGTTATATTACTCATGTTATTTTTGCATGTCAATACTTTCTGCGTTAAATTAGACTCGCAACTACAGGACACCAGCAGTGCTAATGACATTATAATACCTAAACATTCGTCCAGTGCTGTAATACACAGATCTGAATATAACACAGTTTAAACTCTCACCTCTTCAGAGCAACATAAGCATGTGTTTAAAGGAAGTTTGGGTGGGACAAACTGAAATACTTGGCCTTTTTAAAAAACAAAACCGCAAAAGTTCTCAAATGCGCTTGAAGGCATCACCAACAAAACTGCAATAGTTAACGCAAGCAAAACTAAGCATAGCAGTATTATGGCCTCTTGAGGCTGTGAACAAGAAACATGGATGCCACAGCCATTTTCTAAAAACGTAAAGATGCATGACACCAGGCATTTTTATTGCTTTTCTCTTTCTTCTTCTGTTTCTCATTGTCTTTTTCTTGTCTCCTTTGCAAACCTTCTACAATTAAATCACTCAGGACAATTGCTTGTGATTGACTTCATTTATTGCATCTATTGCATTGGATACAACAATATAAGTGTCGTTAATTTACATGTCATTGTAATGTATTAAATCAACTATTGTATTTAAAATTGTGTTTTGACCATTTAGATTTATGATTTACCAAAGGCAGGCAAATCCGAATTTCATTAAAAGACATTCATCTGAAAAACATTTGGTGGCCGGCTGCAGTATAACCCGCCCTCTCTGTGTAAACCAATGGGATGTGAGTCCAAAAATCTAATTACACATCAAATAACTTTTTCCCAAAGATGTTTTCTATCATTGCTATGAAACAGGGTGTGGTGTCATGATTGTGTGCTTGTGATTGGGTCTGTCGGGAACAATTTCTTACGCAGTATTCACGGGAAGAGAGCTTGGTTACTCCCTGGAAAATGTTGTATTTCTAATAAAAATAAATTTTAAGATTCTACATGTCTATCCAGCCAAATCCCAAATTGATGTAGGCCTATCTGCAAAGTTGAGGAGGAACTTTGCTTCATCCACAAGTCTGTAAGTTGTTATCTATCTCCTTTATTAAAATGTGATGCTGAACTTTTTGTTGAAAGAAATATTTTTCTTTATTTTCTTTCTGGCAGTGACCATGCTATTGATCTCGTTGTTAATTTCTTTGTTGCATTGTGCATTTTTTATTCACAGAAACAAATTTCAAGACTGCCTATAAGTGATGTCTTTCTTGCTGAGATTTCCCTTATTGTCCTTAAATGACAAAATCCTGCGGGGAGATGGCCACTGATCATTTACATGAGGATGATCACATTTACATGCCTCCTAAACACGAAGTGAAGAATCAGTCAGATTTCAATTTCACCTCGGTCATAGTAGCACAAGACCTTTTGTTGTTTTTGAAAGTTGAAAAACAAGATGTGGTTATAGGTTTAGTTTCAGGTGCAGTGTGTGATGACAATCTGAGTCGATTTATATAAATCAGATCATTTCTGAGGATGCAGTGATTATGATTGTGCCGTCGCTTTCTGTAGAAACCTTCTCATAACAGGAAGAAGGTTATCAGATATTCTTGTGCTCTGCTGAAGCCACTAAACTTCCAGTCAGCCTTCAAAAATGTTCCTGTGGAGCTTGTTGTCTTGTGCTATATGTGCTCAGGGTGAGTGTATTTTTTATATTTATTCTGCTCCTAATGAATGGGTTTTGCGTTTACTGACGAATCTCTTGGATAGCTGGTATCTCTCATGGATCTTTTTATAAACATATATTGCAGATGTCAAGGCAGAAGGAATAAAGATGGTATCGGTGATAGAAGGAGATTCTGTCACTCTTCATTATCATGCTACGAACATTGAGAGAAATGGTCACATACGGTGGACTTTTGAATCTGATAACTGGCACATGACCTATAAAGAGAGCATCTTTCCATCTGATGGCGCTGGTGCGAGATTCAGAGGCCGAGCGAAGCTGCATCCGACTGGACCTCTGACCATCACAAACATCAGATTCAGTGACTCTGGATATTATACCGTGTCCACCGGCAGCTCCTTGCGGGACATATTCAGAGTTTTTGTCTATGGTGAGTCACACTGGGTCTCACTCACTAATAATTGCTTGGATTATTTCATATTTGTACACACAGGAGAACTTCTCTGGAAAAATCTCTTCTTAATTCACAACACACGTGCGTATGCACAAGAATTAGTTCTTAACCTCGTTCGAATGTTAGTGAATGTGGAGTAGTCTAAATGAGCAGCCTCCTGTACAAGGTTAGTCATTTGCATAAAACACGCCCAAACTATCATCAACTTACATCGTACATAAAGTATGCATAATTTAACACATTTATAAGGCCACTCAGTGTGTGTGTGTGCTCTTTTCCTTTTTTGCATATCTGTAGTTTCAGTTGTTAGTGAGTGAGATCCACTGTCTTCTCAACCTTTATTTTTCATTATTTTCCCACACTGTAAATTAATCTCTCATCGCTGCTTAATTTATTTTGTTTTAAAGCAGCTGTTTCGACAGCCGTCATCACTACAAACACTCAAACTCCAAGTGATCGAGATGAGTCCCAGCTCATCATGCTTGCCTCGTCTCCTCCAGCTCGTCTGGCTGTACCTGAGATGATCAGCAACTCTTCACACTGTTCATGGTCATCAGGATCATCAGTGTCCAGATGTTCACTGCTGTGTTCAGTGGTGAATGTGAGTCACGTGACTCTCTCCTGGTTCAGAGGACACAGTTTATTGTCCAGCATCAGTGCGTCTGATCTCAGCATCAGTCTCTCTCTAGCTCTGGAGGTGGAATATCAGGATAACAACAGCTACAGCTGTGTGCTCAACAATCCCATCAGCACCCAGACCACACATCTGGACATCACTCAACTCTGCCAACCATGTGAAGGTACATTGGACTAGGGACAGTAATGCATTATGTAAAAGAATCTCTGAAAAAATACATTTGACTAATAATATTTCAAAATATTTGACCTCCGTTTTGCTTAGTTCATGAGCACACTCTTGATTGAGCATTTGTATTTTCTTCTCTCAGGCTCTGCCGTCTACTGCTGTAGTTTTACTGAAGCTGTTATCCGATTGGTCCTCTCTGCTCTGGTGGGCGTGGCTACTGTTGTGATATTGGTTGATCACTTCAGATGCATGAAAGCTGAACAGAAACTGAGGGAACAGACATTACCATCAGTTCCTCAATGAGCATTTGACTAATAATATTTCAAAATATTTGACCTCCGTTTTGCTTAGTTCATGAGCACACTCTTGATTGAGCATTTGTATTTTCTTCTCTCAGGCTCTGCCGTCTACTGCTGTAGTTTTACTGAAGCTGTTATCCGATTGGTCCTCTCTGCTCTGGTGGGCGTGGCTACTGTTGTTATATTGGTTGATCACTTCAGATGCATGAAAGCTGAACAGAAACTGAGGGAACAGACATTACCATCAGTTCCTCAATGATAAATCATATATTCTTCCATATGGTCACTAGGTAGGGCAGTTAATGTAATGTATATCAACGTTACATATATATATATTTTATTCAGGAAATTAAAAAAATCGATCAAATGTAAATTTTTTGTCAAAATTGGGTTTTCATTAAATTATTATTCTTTAACATTTTGTCTATCATCTCTGAAATGATCACTTGTTTAGTGCAGAAAAACAGCGATGTATTGTGGCCAGCAGAAAAGACGGTCTTCTAGTTTGCTAACACGCGCTGCGGAGGTGCTTTCCCTTTCACAACACAAACACAGTTCACCTATCAAAATAAACTGTCACGTATATAATAAAGGTGTATCAATGCACATCTTCCGCCAGTCCTGTGTGAAGGAAAAACAGCGATGTATTGTGGCCAGCAGAAAAGACGGTCTTCTAGTTTGCTAACACGCGCTGCGGAGGTGCTTTCCCTTTCACAACACAAACACAGTTCACCTATCAAAATAAACTATGTCACGTATATAATAAAGGTGTATCAATGTACATCTTCCGCCAGTCCTGTGTGAACTACAGCATGCAGAGTTCAGGCTGACGTCAGCTACAGGGATGTAACAATTCACTCAACTCACGGTTCGATTCACAATGTTTTTTAACAAAATGAGATTTAAGACCAATTATAAATTAAATGTGTCCTTTTATTATTGCTTGGACAAAGCGCTGCACGTTTCTTAGTGAAACTGAAATATACCTCTATAATAATAAAGCACTTGTATATCGTTGCTCTTTTGTTGATTTTGATTGCTTCTGTTGTCCTCATTTGTAAGTGGCTTTGGATAAAAGCGTCTGCTAAATGACTAAATGTAAATGTAAATAACAAAACTACATTGAAATTTTAAAACAAGCCCCAAATCAAATAAATAAGTAACACAAATAAAAGAAATCTCTTCATCTCTTTCCTTTTAACATTAGAGGCAACCACTGCGTTTTAATCTCGATCCAAACACAGATGCTGCATACATGCAACACGAGCAGTTTTTAATCTAAATTAGATTGTATCATTTCGAAATTTGAAGCAAAAACAGAATGGTTTGACTTCAGTTTTGTGAAACTATACATAAAAATATCTGCATGAAATAGAAATAGCAGACAAGCTGATGCCAGCAGGTGGTGCTTAAAGCGTTTCCTCGGTTACCGCTGTAAACAAAGCAGCGCTGCGCT
>NW_015507088.1:104539-108909 GCF_001515645.1 Sinocyclocheilus grahami
AAAGCGTCTGCTAAATGACTAAATGTAAATGTAAATAACAAAACTACATTGAAATTTTAAAACAAGCCCCAAATCAAATAAATAAGTAACACAAATAAAAGAAATCTCTTCATCTCTTTCCTTTTAAAATTAGAGGCAACCACTGCGTTTTAATCACGATCCAAACACAGATGCAGCACACATGCAACACGAGCAGTTTTTAATCTAAATTAGATTGTATCATTTCGAAATTTGAAGCAAAAACAGAATGGTTTGACTTCAGTTTTGTGAAACTATACATAAAAATATCTGCATGAAACAGAAATAGCAGACGAGCTGATGCCAGCAGGTGGTGCTTAAAGCGTTTCCTCGGTTACCGCTGTAAACAAAGCAGCGCCGCGCTTATGAACGGCAATGATACAGTGCTTTGTTTACAGCGGTAACCGAGGAAACACTGTATCATTGCCGTTCATAAGCGCGGCTCTGTTTCCTCGGTTACCGCTGTAAACAAAGCAGCGCCGCGCTTATGAACGGCAATGATACAGTGCTTTGTTTACAGCGGTAACCGAGGAAACACTGTATCATTGCCGTTCATAAGCGCGGCTCTGTTTCCTCGGTTACCGCTGTAAACAAAGCAGCGCCGCGCTTATGAACGGCAATGATACAGTGCTTTGTTTACAGCGGTAACCGAGGAAACACTGTATCATTGCCGTTCATAAGCGCGGCTCTGTTTCCTCGGTTACCGCTGTAAACAAAGCAGCGCCGCGCTTATGAACGGCAATGATACAGTGCTTTGTTTACAGCGGTAACCGAGGAAACACTGTATCATTGCCGTTCATAAGCGCGGCTCTGTTTCCTCGGTTACCGCTGTAAACAAAGCAGCGCCGCGCTTATGAACGGCAATGATACAGTGCTTTGTTTACAGCGGTAACCGAGGAAACACTGTATCATTGCCGTTCATAAGCGCGGCTCTGTTTCCTCGGTTACCGCTGTAAACAAAGCAGCGCCGCGCTTATGAACGGCAATGATACAGTGCTTTGTTTACAGCGGTAACCGAGGAAACACTGTATCATTGCCGTTCATAAGCGCGGCTCTGTTTCCTCGGTTACCGCTGTAAACAAAGCAGAGCCGCGCTTATGAACGGCAATGATACAGTGCTTTGTTTACAGCGGTAACCGAGGAAACAGAGCCGCGCTTATGAACGGCAATGATACAGGAACAGCAATGATAGTGTTTCCTTGGTTACCGCTGTAAACAAAAGAGCGCCGCGCTTATAAACAGCAACGATACAGCGTTTTCTTGGTTACCGCTGTAAACAAAGCAGCGCTGCGCTTATGAACAGCAACGATAGTGTTTCCTTGGTTACCACCGTAAACAAAGCAGGGCTGTGCTTATGAACAGCGATGATACAGTGTTTCCTTGGTTACCGCTGTAAACAAAGCAGCGCTGCGCTTATGAACAGCAATGATACAGTGTTTCCTTGGTTACCGCTGTAAACAAAGCAGGGCTGTGCTTATGAACAGTGATGATAGAGTGTTTCCTTGGTTACCGCTGTAAACAAAGCAGGGCTGTGCTTATGAACAGTGATGATACAGTGTTTCCTTGGTTACCGCTGTAAACAAAGAAGCGCTGCGCTTATGAACAGCAATGATACGGTGTTTCCTTGGTTACCGCTGTAAACAAAGCAGCGCTGCGCTTATGAACAGCAATGATACAGTGTTTCCTTGGTTACCGCTGTAAACAAAGCAGCATTAATATTCATTATACAGAGGCAAGATGAAAAGAAAAAAAATACCATCTAAACTTTTCTAAAGACAGTAAGTTCCCCTCAGACATACATTCATATAAACTCCTAACCCTAATTGAATCGCGATTTTTTTTTTGGCTTTTCAACCGGCTCGCGGTTAATCGTTACATCCCTAGAACTTAGCTAGCCTGCTTGTGTAATGAAGCTGTATAGTGCTACTGACAGAGCTGTCGTTGTTAAAGTGACCAGCTCCATTTTCATATTAACGCTATGCATTACTTTAATTTAGTTCAAATGGTGACAGTGTGAAATAAATCTACAAGTTTAGAACACAACCAGACACAGTTCAGAACTGTAACTTATATGTGTTTTATGTTTTATAAATCCAGAGTAGTAGAGCAGGAGAAGATTTGAAGATAGCCTGCATGCTGTAATCTGTGATGTTTTATGAACAGATATACATTTAATGTTCAAATGTTTGCAAGTGTTGTGTGCTCCTTTTTGTATCTTTTACAACATGTACTGTGACTAAAACAGTAAAGTGACTTTTACTTGCGATACGTGACTGTTTGCTTTTATTTTCATTGCCTCTCTTTAAACCAGTTTTTCTCACAATTCTGTTCCTGAAAATCATGGTGATCAGCCAGCTTCAGATAGCCATAACTTTTGTTACGTTCAAGCTATGGACGAAATAAAAACAGTTTTGGAAATGACTTGACCCCAGCTTTTATACAGCTATAATAGGTAAAAGTTCACCATGTGGTGGGTTTTCCTGGATTGCATCACATGCAAACATGATTGTGTTGCGCCTTTTTAGAAATGCCCTATTTGCAGTTGCATTTTGTCAGCTATGGTTAATTTGCTTTTACTCGAGTAGAAAAGTATTTGATTTTTTATGTATTTATGTATGAATCGATGACTGTTTATTTATATTTTAAATAGAATATAAAATGATTAAATATATAACTGGTTTTTTTTATTAGGTATTTTTGAATTATTGTGAATTGTCAAGTAGCCAGCACTGGTCAATAAGGAAAACTAGTGCATGCAGATACATAATATGAATTGATCTGCCAATAAGAAAATGTTTTACTGTATTACCAAAACCTGTCATACATTATCAAAACATTAAATATATGAATATATTAATTTAGGTTACTGATACTTTATGTGTGTAAACAAGTGGGGGGAAAATATAACGTATAGTATTTAAAAATGTGAAAAAAACAAAATGTGTGTTGACAAACAATGTAAAAACAGACATCACACAGGGCAACATTTTGAGAAGAACCTTATGCAAACATACAGGTTTTATATCTAATATTTGCTATGCCAGCAGAGAAGCTGCATGGGCATTAATATGTGCTATTTTAACTTCATGTTTAGTTTATCTAAAACACAATCTACCCCCTTCAGACAGTATTACACAAATATGGACATGTCCACATTCAAGCATTTCATACAGTGGCAGTCATGACCGAAATATGATCTTCATTTACTATAATAAAACTTTAAACTTGGCAAAAAAGTTAAAAAGTGTTAAAAACATTCATTAATTGATAACATAACACTTATTATACAAACTCATGAATATAAACTGATCAAAAACCATTCAGTACTGAGCTTGTCTGAATTTATTATGAAATGTAAGAAAAAAATAATGTTTTTGGACATGATAATGTTTTGGTGTAAATTACTCACTAAACGATACAATTCCAATAATGTAAGCCACGGGGAGACTGGAGACAGCTGTGATTTGTTGTATTGCATTATTAGAAAACCACTGTTAGGGGGAAAAAAAAGTTAACACACCAGAGCCTGGCACACACACACATCATTTATAGCATTGCTAACTTGACATCGCAGCCTGTTCATCATCAAACTAAAATGCAGTCAAACAAACAAACATACATTGCAATTTCTTTTACTTTATTTTCGTTTTAATGGCATGGCAGCTTCATATTCAACAACAACAAAAAAAAAGGTTTTGTTATTCAAACAAACATAAACACAAGGCCAACGCTTGAAACTGGCTCAAATGTTCATCATAGCTGAGGTGAAGGAAAACTAATAATGCTAATGCACAAACAAGCAAAAATTACACATGGGTATATTCAATCAAAAGAGCATATCTTAGTTCTGTGAAACGCAGCAAAACCAGCGTTAATCACATATCGAGAAGAAATAAAGCAACCTTGGTGACAGAAGTAGAATTTAGCCTATAAACACTTTACATTTTTTCTAAGTTCTCAGTGCAAATGACTGCAAGTTTTGATTTAAATGTTCAATATTTTTTTTATGTTTAATACCAAAATGTAAATTAGAACCGTACACCCCAAAATAAAATATTGACTTTTTATTATGTTTTTCAGCTTTTTATTTATTTTATATTGTCATTAAGTAAAAAAAAAATGTCAGTTTGCAAGTTTTTGCAGGTTTTTCTGCAATAAAGAAACCAGAATATGCTGCTTTTTAAGTGCAATTCACTTTTTTTTATATACAAAAACCTACATCATTATGTAAACGTTAAAGTCATTTAGCAGTAAATTCCCTGGTGTCTTTCCTCACCTTCCCCTGAATTTCTTTCTTTTTCTTATTTCCTATTTATTTATTTCATTTTACCATATAATCCTTTTTTTTTTTT
>NW_015507088.1:109445-111221 GCF_001515645.1 Sinocyclocheilus grahami
ATAAAAAGTAACTAAGTAACGTAATTAGTTACTTTTTTATGGAGTAACGCAATATTGTAATGCATTACTTTTAAAAGTAACTTTCCCCAACAGTGATATTGTATATGTATCTTTTAATGGCTGTAAAACTTAAATTATTTATTATGGGCTTTGCATTTTCTGCCTGCAATTTTATTTTATTTTATTTTACTGCCTATAAGGTGTCTTTGAGTGTCATGTAAGGCACCTATAAATAAAATGAATTGTTGTTATAGTAATTTCTGATGAGTTAAACTGATTTTGTAAACATATTATAGCTCAATGGGTAACACTTTATTTCGATAGTCCACTTTAGACATTCTATTAACAGTAAGTAGGCTAACTTTGCAACTACATGTCAACTAGCAGTTAGTAGAGTATTAGTAGATTGTCTGCTTAATATCTTCTAACACTTTCTTTGTCAACTTATTCTACTAACCCTAAACCTACCCTCACAGTCTACTCTGAGAGTTAGTAGACATGTAGTTCCAAATTAATGAGAATTAGTTGACATGTAGTTGACATGTAGTTACAAAGTTACTTATAGTTAATAGAATGTCTAAAGTGGACTATCGAAATAAAGTGTAACCGCTCAATGCATTCATGGTGGAAGAGATTGTCTGTAGTCTATATTTAATCAATAGCATTGCTGAATATACTACTTAAATAAAAAGATCATTTTCGATTTACGAGACAAAGCAAATTTTTACATCGTGTTTGTTTATAGCCTACTACACACTGCCCTGTCTGCCCACACCCATGGTGCTGAACGTGAAAAATAACCTTTAGCGTTTCATTTCTTTAGAATCCATTTAAGTTAAAATCATTTTTGATAGATTTCTCAAAAACAAAATTGAACCCATCCTTTGCAGATCACAAACAACATTAATTCACCTTTTGAGTATTTTTTTTCTCCCCAATCACGTTTTTTTTAAAAATATGTTTACAAACAGATGTAAAAATGTGAAAAGAAACAGATTTAAACGCTTTTAAATGATCTGTAATGTGTTTCTGTATCCTAGGCCAGGCAAATTTTCTTCAGATAAACATTAATAAACACACTGATATGTTTTACGCCGAGGTCGCTGTTCAGGTTTGTGGTGCTGAAAACTCGTTGTTCCACTGCAGGACAACATGGTGAACATTTACTTAAACGAGACAAAAGGTATGATTAAGCACTGTTGATGGATGACAGAATTAAACGTGTAAAACAGAGTTAAAACGAGTAAAATCGTGTTGTTTACTTGCTGCTGCATTTTGCTGACTAAATTTTGAGCAGACAAAATGTGATCCGTAACATACTACAATTTCAAGAGGGTTCGAAGTTTCACAAGAAATGACACATGGCGGCGTTCAAGTGTACTTAGGCTGATGATACACGGGGCAACTATTTGAGCAGTGTTGCCGGGCAACTTTGGTTAATGCTGCCGTCAACAGGCAACCAGGTGAGACACAGGACCCACGACTGATCAAAAGTATCCATATTGAAATGTGTTACCCATTCTCGACGGGAAACTGCCCCAGAAACATTGCTCAAAAAGTTGCCCCGTGTTTCATCAGTAGAGTGCACTGCGGCTCAAGGCTTGGTATACTCGACGCCTCCGCACGAGCGCAGAGGTTAGTGCGGCAAAATATGAGGGAGGTCGTTGAGCGCGCGAGGCCCCATTTCGCGTGGCGGTGTGCACGGGTCGTTCGTCTGCGGAGGTGGCCGCACAGCCGAACAGCGACGGCAACCTGAAGAAAGCGATGCACGTCCAT
>NW_015507088.1:111231-131109 GCF_001515645.1 Sinocyclocheilus grahami
GTTAATTATTCATATTTCCCCATGAGCTGATTCGCTACAACAGTAAGTTCCCCTCAGAGATGCATTCATATAAACTCCTACCCCTAATTGAATCGCAATTTTTTTTTGGCATCTCAATCGATTTTCAACCGGCTCGCGGTTAATCGTTACATCATTACACAAGCAGGCTAGCTAAGTTCTAGTGAAGCTGTATAGTGCTCCTGACAGAGCTGTCGTTGTTAAAGTGACCAGCTCCATTTTCATATTAACGCTATGCATTACTTTAATTTAGTTCAAACGGTGACAGCATGAAATAAATCTACAAGTTTAGAACACAAAACACTACAAGTTACAGTTCTGAACTGTGTCTGGTTATGTATTATAAATCCAGAGTAGTAGAGCAGGAGAAGATTTGAAGATAGCCTGCATGCTGTAATCTGTGATGTTTTATGAACAGATATACACTTAATGTTCAAATGTTTGCAAGTGTTGTGTGCTCCTTTTTGTATCTTTTACCACAGTAAAGTGACTTTTACTTGCGATACGTGACTGTTTGCTTTTATTTTCATTGCCTCACTTTAAACAGTTTTTCTCACAATTCTGTTCCTGAAAATCATGGTGATCAGCCAGCTTCAGATAGCCATAACTTTTGTTACGTTCAAGCTATGGACGAAATAAAAACAGTTTTGGAAATGACTTGAACCCAGCTTTTATACAGCTATAATAGGTAAAAGTTCACCATGTGGTGGGTTTTCCTGGATTGCATCACATGCAAACATGATTGTGTTGCGCCTTTTTAGAAATGCCCTATTTGCAGTTGCATTTTGTCAGCTATGGTTAATTTGCTTTTACTCGAGTAGAAAAGTATTTGATTTTTTATGTATTTATGTATGAATCGATGACTGTTTATTTATATTTTAAATAGAATATAAAATGATTAAATATATAACTGGTTTTTTTTATTAGGTATTTTTGAATTATTGTGAATTGTCAAGTAGCCAGCACTGGTCAATAAGGAAAACTAGTGCATGCAGATACATAATATGAATTGATCTGCCAATAAGAAAATGTTTTACTGTATTACCAAAACCTGTCATACATTATCAAAACATTAAATATATGAATATATTAATTTAGGTTACTGATACTTTATGTGTGTAAACAAGTGGGGGGAAAATATAACGTATAGTATTTAAAAATGTGAAAAAAACAAAATGTGTGTTGACAAACAATGTAAAAACATCACACAGGGCAACATTTTGAGAAGAACCTTATGCAAACATACAGGTTTTATATCTAATATTTGCTATGCCAGCAGAGAAGCTGCATGGGCATTAATATGTGCTATTTTAACTTCATGTTTAGTTTATCTAAAACACAATCTACCCCCTTCAGACAGTATTACACAAATATGGACATGTCCACATTCAAGCATTTCATACAGTGGCAGTCATGACCGAAATATGATCTTCATTTACTATAATAAAACTTTAAACTTGGCAAAAAAGTTAAAAAGTGTTAAAAACATTCATTAATTGATAACATAACACTTATTATACAAACTCATGAATATAAACTGATCAAAAACCATTCAGTACTGAGCTTGTCTGAATTTATTATGAAATGTAAGAAAAAAATAATGTTTTTGGACATGATAATGTTTTGGTGTAAATTACTCACTAAACGATACAATTCCAATAATGTAAGCCACGGGGAGACTGGAGACAGCTGTGATTTGTTGTATTGCATTATTAGAAAACCACTGTTAGGGGGAAAAAAAAGTTAACACACCAGAGCCTGGCACACACACACATCATTTATAGCATTGCTAACTTGACATCGCAGCCTGTTCATCATCAAACTAAAATGCAGTCAAACAAACAAACATACATTGCAATTTCTTTTAATTTATTTTCGTTTTAATGGCATGGCAGCTTCATATTCAACAACAACAAAAAAAAAGGTTTTGTTATTCAAACATAAACATAAACACAAGGCCAACGCTTGAAACTGGCTCAAATGTTCATCATAGCTGAGGTGAAGGAAAATTAATAATGCTAATGCACAAACAAGCAAAAATTACACATGGGTATATTCAATCAAAAGAGCATATCTTAGTTCTGTGAAACGCAGCAAAACCAGCGTTAATCACATATCGAGAAGAAATAAAGCAACCTTGGTGACAGAAGTAGAATTTAGCCTATAAACACTTTACATTTTTTCTAAGTTCTCAGTGCAAATGACTGCAAGTTTTGATTTAAATGTTCAATATTTTTTTTATGTTTAATACCAAAATGTAAATTAGAACCGTACACCCCAAAATAAAATATTGACTTTTTATTATGTTTTTCAGCTTTTTATTTATTTTATATTGTCATTAAGTAAAAAAAAAATGTCAGTTTGCAAGTTTTTGCAGGTTTTTCTGCAATAAAGAAACCAGAATATGCTGCTTTTTAAGTGCAATTCACTTTTTTTTATATACAAAAACCTACATCATTATGTAAACGTTAAAGTCATTTAGCAGTAAATTCCCTGGTGTCTTTCCTCACCTTCCCCTGAATTTCTTTCTTTTTCTTATTTCCTATTTATTTATTTCATTTTACCATATAATCCTTTTTTTTTTTTGTCAGCAGTGAATTGGAATTAAAAATGGTGATTTAAAAAATCAAAAGGGATATAAATTCGTCTTTCATAAATCAAATTATTTAAACTGAGGATGTCTGAATGATCAGTCAACACTATTAATGGATTTTTTAAAAAAAACTTTGATGTTGCCCAAGATGAAATCATACCATGTGACATGGTAAAGTCTGTCGCATCCACTGATCTGGGGCGCGTTTTCCGTACAACTACATAACTCACTGATTAACCACCATAGTACGATGCATCGTTGTGGAAACGAACTAGCTAGTCACGACTGTTTCCCCAAAACACCAGAAGAAATCCAGCAGGCCAATCGACAGTATTGCCAGCATCCCCAGAGTGATTGGCATCATTGATGGCACGCTTATTCCAGTGGCTAGCCCTGTTGTAAATGAGCCATTATACATTAATAGCTGGATAGCCTTTCCTGCAAATGTTCAAATAGTGTGCAAACACCAGGGGATGTTTACTGACATTGTTGCAAAATGGCCTGGGAGCACACATGACTCTTTTGTATGGGCCAATTCTGCAATTTGCCAGGTGGCTGAAGAGGGTGGCTTTGGGGACTGCGGTAAAGTTGGTTTCATATTCACATATTTGAAGTTATGATTTCAGTAACTTCCTCACCGTCTGTGCAAAAAGGTTCATATGAGATTATTATTATTACTTCCATGTATAACTATGATCTACAACTGTGTTTTCTTTTAGAGTCGCTGTCTTTCAAATGCGGATAAAACATTGCTCGCTATGGCTGGTGATGACGTCAGCGATCTCCAAGGGACAGTCTACAAATGACATGACATGTTCTGTCGGATTCATGATAGGTTTGGGTGACATGATTTGGTTCACTATTCAAATCTTAATAACTGTATTTTACATGACACAGAAACTGTATTAAAGAAATTGATAGAAAAATAAATGAAATGCAATACAAAACACATGCATGTCCTTCTTTTAGTTTAGTTCTTCCAGGCATGCGTATGGCTAACATGGGATCTCGAGCGTTTAGCTATGCTGCTCCTCAGGACATTCGCAGTAGTGACGCTCTCCTTATTTTTTAATCACGGCTAAAAACGTATATTTTGAGCAGGTATACCAGTGATATTGTATATGTATCTTTTAATGGCTGTAAAACTTAAACAAATGATTTATTATGTGCTTTGCATTTTCTGCCTGCAATTGTATTTTATTTTATTTTACTGCCTATAAGGTGTCTTTGAGTGTCATGTAAGGCACCTATAAATAAAATGAATTGTTGATGTTATAGTAAATTCTGATGAGTTAAACTGATTTTGTAAACATATTATAGCTCAATGCATTCATGGTGGAAGAGATTGTCTGTAGCCTATATTTAATCAATAACATTGCTGCATATACTACTTAAATAAAAAGATCATTTTCGATTTACGAGACAAAGCTAATTTTTGTTTGTTTATAGCCTACTACACACTGCCCTGTCTGCCCACACCCATGGTGCTGAACGTGAAAAATAACCTTTAGCGTTTCATTTCTTTAGAATCCATTTAAGTTCACATCATTTTTGATAGATTTCTCAAAAACAAAATTTAACCCATCCTTTGCAGATCCCAAACAACATTAATTCACCTTTTGAGTATTTTTTTCTCCCCAATCACGTTTAAAAAAAAAAAAATGTTTACAAACAGATGTAAAAATGTGAAAAGAAACAGATTTAAACGCTTTTAAATGATCTGTAATGTGTTTCTGTAGCCTTACTGAATATACTAAACGTTTCATCTGAGCGGAACGTTGCCAGTGTTTATTTAATGCTAAGCATATTGAGATCAAGACATCTCACATGGTACCACGTGTTATTTTAAACTTGTTTACAATGTCCTTCTTTAAGCGTACTGAATAGACCTATGCTAAAGGCCAGGCACATTTTCTTCAGATAAGCATTAATAAACACACTGATATGTTTTACGCCAAGGTCGCTGTTCAGGTTTGTGGTGCTGAAAACTCGTTGTTCCACTGCAGGACAACATGCTGGACATTTACTTAAACGAGACAAAAGTTATGATTAAGTAGTGCTGATGGATGACAGAATTAAACGTGTAAAACAGAGTTAAAACGAGTAAAATCGTGTTGTTTACTTGCTGCTGCATTTTGCTGACTAAATTTTGAGCAGACAAAATGTGATCCGTAACATACTACAATTTCAAGAGGGTTCGAAGTTTCACAAGAAATGACACATGGCGGCGTTCAGGTGTACTTAGGCTGATGATACACGGGGCAACTATTTGAGCAGTGTTGCCGGGCAACTTTGGTTAATGCTGCCGTCAACAGGCAACCAGGTGAGACACAGGACCCACGACTGATCAAAAGTATCCATATTGAAATGTGTTACCCATTCTCGACGGGAAACTGCCCCAGAAACATTGCTCAAAAAGTTGCCCCGTGTTTCATCAGTAGAGTGCACTGCGGCTCAAGGCTTGGTATACTCGACGCCTCCGCACGAGCGCAGAGGTTAGTGCGGCAAAATATGAGGGAGGTCGTTGAGCGCGCGAGGCCCCATTTCGCGTGGCGGTGTGCACGGGTCGTTCGTCTGCGGAGGTGGCCGCGCAGCCGAACAGCGACGGCAACCTGAAGAAAGCGATGCACGTCCATAAAAAATATCTAGCAACAATGAAAAGGATAGTGTAGATCATTTAATCAGTTGACAAATGAGAAAAGACGTGAGAAGAAAAGAAAATGTTTGCATTTGCGGTTAAATTATATAGCCTACAGATACAAATACAATGGAACATATCATACATTTGTGCAATGCTACAAACGTGCGGTGTTGGATTTTAAGATGTGATTAAGACAAAGACATGCCGTTAAAGTTTGCTAAATATATTTAAAAGATCATTATGTGTGTATGTATGTTTGTAGGTCGTGTGTTTTTACGTACCTTTTGCTCTGAGCAATTTAGACTACACCTTTTGAGTGCATCTTGCAATTGTGTTTGAATATTTCATTTGGTCTAATCAACAATATAGGACTATTGTGTTAGCAATATATAAATTGCTGTATTAAACAACATGCGTTTAGTTCAAGTGCTTGAAACACCAACAATATGCTTATCCTAAAAAGCAACATTCTGCAATCTGCACCTGGGCAATGACTAATCTGGCATCACGTGGCAATTTCACTAATGACCTGATGAATTGTAAGATAGGTGTGTTAGTTTACACACTTTATAAAAGAGTCATCAGAGCGAAGTAACATTCACATAGCATCATGGGAAAATGTAAAAAAAGACAAATGCAGACTTGGAGAGATGTGTGGGCACATGCAGGGGGAATTGAAGTTCTTGTGCAAGAGCTAATAAAAGCTGACGTTCTAAAACATTCTCAACAGTATTCGTCGCCAGTTTGGTCAAAGCTCTCCATTTCTTTATTTGGAGAGGATACCCTTAAAAACCGTCACTGGCTATGGGTCATTTGGACGTACAACAGAAGAGGTGTCAGGGACCAATTAAATCAGGCAATGGCTTCCAGTAGGCCTACACTTTCACAAACATCTGTACCAAAGTTGCTGCAACAAAGTGATGGAACAATGGAAAATAATGGTACGTTTTTTTCCCCCACATTAATGTTAACTCTGGTTAGTTTATTTTGAGAAAAATATATATGTTTTCCCTGTGAACTGAAAATACAATTTTCTTACAAGCTACCCATTTAACAAAAAACAAAAAAAAGCAAGCGCATATGACATTGTTCATCAATTCATCTTTTACTAGAATGGGTGTATGAATAGGCTTATACACTACAAAATGAATCCACCCATTCAACATTCAATAAAATTATTACCACACATCCCGATAAAAAACTATTCCAATTAATTCGACAATCCACCGTGTCTTTAGTTCACACAAAGTTTGTCCTAATTTACTCACCCTCAGGTTGTTTCAACCGTTGTAATGTCCCTTGTTCTGCTGAACAAAGGAAGAAATGTGGAAGAAAGTTTGGAACCAATTAATTCTGGTGGGAAAAATACTATAGAAGTCAACGGCGCCCCAAAACTCTTCGGATTCCCACATTCTTCAATATATTTTCGTTTGTGTTTTATTAGGTGTTTTAAACGGGTTTAGAACAAGTTGAGGATGAGCAGACAGGATTTTCATTTTTGATATTGTCATTCACGTTGTGCCGGAACACACATGCTAGCTTATACCAATCCCACACAAGCAGACTACTTGATTTGTGTGACCTGTTGTGCTCTAAACAACAGCACTTAACCTCAAATTATAGCGCCTGTTCCACACTTGACGCGCAAGCAGAGCGGATTCCCATTGTGCATTCACATAGCGTTTGCGCCGCGCAGCTGAACTGCGGCTTTTGTAGCTACTGCATAAACAGACAAGCATCTTCGAATGAGCCACCATTTTCGGGCGTTCTCGACCTCCGGCCACGTGCCACGTGTTTTGATCTGTGCAAGACAAGCATACGATGCCACCGTATTCTCCTGCTGTCCCACACATGTGTATAACATGCTGTAGGTCTATACAAGTGTTGTGATGTTAATTGTTTCTATTTGATTTGAATTAATTTAATTTAATTGTATGATAATGTATAATTTTTGTTAATAAGTCTTTGTAATAGTTTTTGTTACATTTCTGTTAATTATGAAAGATAAAAGTTAAGGCCGTGAATTGCAAAATGTCGAGGGATATGGTTGAGACCAGAGTGAAGTTGCAAAATGTTGGCAAAATAGTCTCAATGGTGTGTTCTGCTTGTGCTGTAAAAATGCTTCGGATTTTTAGATAATAAAAAAAATATTTATAGGTCATTCTGAGGCCTCTCAGTCCCCACATGCTCCAAATTCACCCCAAAATAGTATTGTTTTTTTGTGCTGGTTTGTGCCAATAAAAGTTTATTTTGTGCTGCTTTGGATTTTACATGATCAAACTTATAATTTAGTGTTTAATATTCAAAAAATTTAGGCTGCACAAACAAAACGTTTACTGGCACAAAGCAGCACAAACGAAGCACAAACAAATGAGACTATTTGGGGTAAATTTTGGAGCAGTGGGGGGCTGAGTGACCTCAGAAAATTAACATTAAATATTATTTTAATATCTTAAAAACCGAAGCAGCACAAACAAAACCTTTACTGGCGCAAACGAAGCACAAACGATTGAGCCTGTTTTGGTTGAATTTGGAGCATGTGGGGGACTGAATGACGTCATCGCCTATAATTCAATGTCTAATATTTTAAAAACCGAAGCAGCACGAACAAAAATATTACCTGCACAAACCAGCACAAACAAAGCACAAACGATTGCAGCACAAACGATTGCGACTATTTTGCTAACATTTTGTGCTGGGTGCGGGGGGCAACTTCACTCAGGTGATATGTAGTGGGTCACACGATTTTTGACCAATTCATAATTTTGTTTTGTAGAAAGCCTTTTTTCTCTCCTTTTTTAAGTCTATTTCGTTTTGTATAATTTGTATCACTGTTTTAAACATTGATTCATTACTCTCTCTTTTTTTCTTATTTAATAAGAAGTGAAACAAACAATGCCGTGGTATGCAACAAAAGGCAAAACCTACAATTTTTTTATTTTTACAAATTAAAATAACGGTTTTGTATTTGAAGATATTTGAACATTTAATTGATTTCTGTGATTTCAGCATAATTACTCCAGTCATCAGTTTCACATGCATGGCCGTATCCAGGGTTTCAAAATCGGGGGTTTGTTAAGGATTGTTCAATTGCTGTATAAGTAAAAATTGACCCAAAAGCATAACTTTGTGAATGGCAAACTACTAAACTGAATGCAATAGCATGCATAGCTTTCATCATGGCCAGCCCAGCGTTTCCATTTCTGTTGTTATACAGATTTGTTGTACAAGAGTTATTATGCTACTGTTTTGATAGCGTTGATGCAGTTTAGTACTGATAATATTATGTATTATTATATTAATATAATGATGATCATTATATCGTATATATCGTATGTCTTACCGAATGTAGCCTCCTCTTTTTGATTTCTGTTCAATGAAGTGTTGCCAGATATTGCTAGGAAAAAACCAACCATAACAATCCCCCAAAATGCACTGAAATAAGTTTGGCGTTTTGCAATAAGTTAAACAGTCGCTAACCACCTTCCTTATTTCTTTAGTAGCGCTGACATATTAAGTATTAAAAACATAAAACATATCCTATGTTGCTTAGAATATCTCAATCTGGCAACATGGCATACCTCTCACAGCCGCAGCGCGTCATAAACATGAATTTATTCAGGGATTTAAAATGGCTTTTTTTTTTTCATTCAGACAACTTTTTAACATGACAATTTTAACAAGGTGCGGACCTCTGTGACTTAATGTGACCATGGCTGTAGGCATGATCCTTCAGAATTTGTGGAAATATGCTGATTAGATGCTCATGTAACTCTCCTTCTTCTTCTTCTTATAATAATAATAATGTTGTTGAAAACCGCTGTGCTTAACATTTTTGTGGAAATGTTTTGGACTCTTTGATTAAGTTAAATTATCAATTCATATCCTATAGTTGCATTTATAACTATTTTTTCCCCATTTATTAAATAACTTTAAAAAAATCTTTTGAAACCTTGTAAATGGCTTCACTGTAACCTTTGATGAATTTACTGCATCCTTCATGGAAAAAAAGTTTTAGTTTCTGTTTTTTTATTATTATTATTCTGACCACAATTGTTTCAATGGTATTGTTTTCACTCTGATGTTAATAATAAATGTTACTTCAGTACCAATGATTTCTGAAGGATCATGTTATATTGAAGACTAGAGTAATGATGCTGAAAATTTAGCTTCGACATCAAAGAAATAAATTACATGAATAAAGTACATAATGAATGTTCAATAATGACTACACTTGTCAAGTGAAATAGCTGTTAGACAATTATTGTATTGCATACAACTGTATGTTATAAATGAAGCATGCAGTGATTATTCAATTTGCATTCCCACAGGCAAAACAGTGTGTGAGAAAGGAGAAGAAAAGAAAATGGTGGATTCTGAGGACATGGAACCTCTCAGAGTAATGGTCTGGTTCCACAGTGTCTGTTGCTCTGAGGACATGGAACCTCTCAGAGCAACAGGCACTGTGGAACCAGACCATTACTCTGAGGACATGGAACCTCTCAGAGCAACAGACACTGTGGAACCAGACCATTACTCTGAGGACATGGAACCTCTCAGGGCAACAGACACTGTGGAACCAGAGGATAACTCCAGGGAGACAGAAGAATGGCAAAAAACACAAATTAATTTTCCACAATTTGCAATCTCTCTCAAAAGAAAAACATGGAATACAATATGTCCATTACTGGGATCTACAAGGCTAAGGCAGCCATGGAGCCATCATCTATATGAAGCCTTCAAGCAAAAAAACTCCTTGCTGCACACTGTCGTTCAAATATCAACACATCAAACCCTTGCAGAGTAGGAAAAAGAACGCTCCATACATGCACATTGTGGCTGTCTGCGCATTTAAATCCTGCAATGCCAAATACATCTTCAAAATTCAAAACAAACCATCCAAATCCATCAACAGTGTGAGAATCTTGGTCACTCAGAAAGGTAAAATTCAGCACAAAATGAGTGAGAAAAACTTTAGGCCAGCAAGTCACATAAAAAGAGGCAAAATTGCTCGATCGCTCATCCATGGGCCCAGTCAGTATTTCTACAGAAGGCTAAGTTCAACACCCATAGAAGAGCTGTTGGCTGGAAATATGACCAGCTGTCTCAATAAAAATGTCCTGAACAATATGATCAGAAGAAGAAACAGCAACTTGCACAGTGACATACTAATTGATGTGCACATCACACAGATGACTTTCAGACAGTGCGATACCATTTATTACAGAATACCTGGCTACGTCCAACATTTCAGTATGGACCCTTTTGGCGTCCATTTATTCACCGAAATGGGTATCTGCATACTTGTTGAACACTTAAGAAATAAGTCTCCTGTCACCCTCTATCTTGACGCCACAAGGGGACTGGTTTCAAAAATCCCTAATCAACTGAAAAATGTGCTGTACTACTCCCTTACGCTCCCAGGAGGGGGCCGGGATGCACCACCTCTCCCAGTCTCTGAAATGCTATCAAATGAACATTCAGTTCCCCCCATTACATTCTGGCTCATGCAGTTTACACTGCATTTATCAAGATATACACAAATCCACATCCAGCAAGTAGAAACAGATTACAGCTGGGCTTTAATGCAAAGTGTTTTGCTTGCATTTAACAAAGATAATGTGCATTCATATCTTGACAGAGCATATGCCATTTGTCAGGGCCAACATTTGTTTGAGGAAGCAAAAGGATTCACTGTTCTGCACATGTGCTCTGCCCATGTTTTAAAAGCAGTCCATAAGGCAATGCTCAGGCAGACAGATGATAAGGGTCTGGTAGAGTTTGCAACATTTTGTTTTGCCAGATTGCAGAACTCAAGCACTATGCCTGAGGCCACACAGATCTTCAGGTCATTATGTATTGTTCTCACAGCAACTCAATACACAAAAAGTGTTCAAGAAAGTGTTTGTGCTTTGGGTTCCCTAATCACAAAATCAAAAGACAAACCCACTGAAGAAACAACTGAACTGGAGAAAAACAAAAACTGGGACTTTGAAGAAAAACAACATGCAAACACTATCATGGGCAGTTCACGCTTCTCCTCTTATTTCCGGAGGGTGTTGGAAGAGGCTAGGGAGCAGGCAACACATGGCATCTCTGAATATAACAATCCATACTTTTGTCCAGGGATCATTACCATGTTATTTGAGACATATATTGGAATTTTTCCAATGTGGAGTGGCTTGCTCCTGGGGGACCTTAAAAGACATGCCTCAAACCTCTCTCATGCAGTAGCAGAAAAGACACGGGACACCAACTGTCATGTAGAGAAGTGGTTTGGCATTGTCAAACATTCCATCATGGCCAAAATGAAAAAAATGACACCAGGAACATTTATCAGAAAAATGTTCACATCCCTACAAGGCCGCTACAAAGAGCATGTAATCCAGAACAAACTGTCCCAAGGTTTACTGCTCAAGCCTGCACCACCAGTGGATGGTGGAGAACCCCAGGAATCATGGATGAGGAAACAGACAAGGTTCCTGCCAAAAAAATCTAAATTCTACTCTGCGCCCAACAGATTGCCAGTCCCCCACAAAAAAAAAGAAAAAACAAAAGAGGCACACCATTTCTGTTTCACCAACAGCTATGAAGAGAGAGAAACAAGACACCGCATGTGATCCCTGTAATGTTCCTCCAGAAGTCCCCGTTTCAGAGAAAGAAGTAAGAATATTAATATTACATACAATAAAAATGGCCCAAAAAGCACTATAAACGGTTAAGCAGAAAGATTTTTATAATTTATTTTATTTATTTTAATTGGATATTTAATTTAAGATAATTTATTCAAGTTTGTCATTGTAGGTTGACGTGTTGTGGACAAGTAAACCAACGGAGCTGATAGTAGCCATTCTGCAGGACCCAAAAGAAAAAACAGAGTACCTGCTCCATCACAGTACTTTCCAGACACTGAAGCCCCATGAATAGTTATTTGGTGAGGTATGCTCATCATGACAATATTTTTTTATATATATACACGAGGAAAAAAGCATAGCAAATAGCATTTGGGACAGAATCAGGGTCATTTCAGTTTAAATATTGCCATTTTTCTCTTTACTATTGGATTCAGGCTATAGAGAGTTACATCCGAGCCGTTCTTAATACAAAGGGCTCAAATTCTCACCTATACCAACTAAGTCATTACATCACAGGAGTAATCTTGTATGGTACTAGGGAGCAGCTGGCCCGACAAGGTTTACGGAAAGTAAGTAATTCCAGAATTGTTTTTGAGTCTTTACATCTACACAAATATAACTGCTTGAATTTCTGTCCTTTTATGATACAGGTAGACTTTGAGAAGTACGATGGGGTACGATTTAGTAGTGATGGGATGATTGAAAACTGCGTCGGAGCATCGTAGCCTCTGTATCAAAGCACTATTGTATCACACACTGTGCCAATGCTTGTATCGAAATGACAATACCACGTGATTGATGACGTTTGAAGCTTTGAACGTCATGCAGTATTGGAAGGTCAGGACAGCTGTTTTGAAAAAAAAACGGCGCTTTGCAAGACTCTTGTGTTTGACTTTACGTTAACTTGGTTGTGTGTGTGTACACACTTATTTGGGATTCAGTAGAATAGTTTAGAATAACCTCAACACCAGACAGAAACTGAATGCACGTCACACCTCTATTGCATTTTATCATGTTCTAGCTGGGGTCTGAGAGACGCCGAACAGCTCACACAAAATACTTAAAAGTATACTACTAAAATTAGTTTTGCTACTACTCACGTCAACTATTAATTATAATCAAACACTTGTATATTTTATATTGTTGATCAATATGTGAATCCATTGACCAGACTGTGCATGACAATCGTAGGGCAGAAGCCTGACACAACCATGGGCAATTCAAGGATTTTCATTTTAGGGGGGCTCAGCCCCCAATGAGTGTGTAATAATAATTAAATAAATAAACAAATAAAATAAAACAATGTTTGACTAATAGGATAGGGTGGTATACAAAACCTATTGCAGTATTCCACTGTATTGCATAAGTTAGATGGGTATAACATTTAAGTACTGAATAAGCCAAACACAAGTCTTCCTGATCACAAACACAGACACACACACACACACACACCTGTTTACTGTACAAACACAAAATTGTACTGTTTCTAAACAAACCTCTTATGCTCAAGTTGGTCTGTCACTGTCTTCAATCATTTCTGTGCATGACTGTATGGGAGTAAATGCCACACACACACTGTAATATGTTTTATATTGTATTCATATCTGCACCGCAGACTTAAATGAACACTTGAAAAAATTTTAAATACTTTTGCAAACAGTATATATACTGTGTGTGTGTAATATATATATATATATATATATATATATACACACACACATACACACACACACATCTGTACATTAGACCAGCCGTCGTGATATAAAAGTTTCTCACGGGACGCGGAAAGCGCAATAAAGTGTCAAGTTCATCATCGGTACACTCAAAATCCCACGTTTTCTTCCCCGCTTCCGTATATCGACATCACACACGTGCGAGAAAATGATGTTACATTATTTTAGCTATCAGTCACGTAAAAATGTATCACACATCTTTACTTTGTATTTAAAACAGCCATCAGGTGCGTATGCTGTCCATTAAAAAGTGCCGTTTTCTCAGGACACTTGACAGAGAGATGCTCTCTCTCTCTCAAACACACACAAACATTGAATTATCAATGTTTTTAAAAACTCAGTTAATGATTGATGTTTAATGGACCTCTGCTCCCACCTGAGGCAACCAGTCCCCCTTATAAAATAATATAATAAAAATGTATTCAAGATAAGAACAAGTTTGTATATTTTTTTACATTTAGAAGAGCATAATCCATATGAATATGCACAGCTGAAAAAGTCAAATATATAAAGTGAGTAGCAGACAGCATAAGTTTTATTTCGGAATGAAGAATAACTCGGAATTCAGTTATTCTTCAACATCATTAGCACAGTTCTGGCATAAAGTACAGTTAGATTCATGCTTTGTGCGGAATTATCTGTTTCTACATCCATCCCTCTGAACTGCCATGTTTTTCATTTGAGTAACATATTGTCATCTCCAGGTCATGATGAGCAGCTGATACTTTTCACAAACCAGTGCTGATATTTGCACCAGCTGTTGAGCTGCAGTATGTCAGAGGAGCGAGGAAAGGAGATGAATCGCTCAGAGAAACAGAGGTAAGACGGAGTCTGTTTTCAGAAAATCAGTTTAAACACTTAAACAGGTTTGCCCTTTTTAACAAAACCTTACCAACAGGGAGTGTTTTTCTCAATATTGTCTAATACCTTGCAAAACTCTTTCATTTTTTTTTAAAATAATAAAACAAAATCTGCTTTGCTGTTTAATTAACTCAATTTGGAGTTTCTTTCCAATAATACAATTACACAGGCAACAAAGCCTAAATCCATCCATCCATAGTTACAAAAAGGACAAATCTACAGCAATAGTGTGTTTAATTAGCATTTGCTCCTCAGTCGTGGTATTGAAGGTGGAAGAGAGCGCTGTACATCCCCCCCCCCCACCTACAATCCCTGCCGGCACGAGACTCGAACCCACAACCTTTGGGTTACGAGTCCGACTCTCTAACCATTAGGCCACGACTTCAACGTCCCTTGACTAAACATTTGTTAGTCAAAGGTAACCTATAGTGTTTTCCTGACACTTCTGACAGGGGTCTACATTGAAAATCTGGGATTCAGAATCTTATGTTACAATATACTCCACTGTTTAGTTTGTCTAAAGTTACTAAAAAATTCAGTAAAAGTTTTAGGATTTAAAAAAAAATTAAAACAAATGTAAATTAAAGAACAAATACGGATATTCTGAATTATTTCTAGGTCACTAACCAAATATAAGTAAATGTGTGACATTGACCATCAGGCAACAAAGGTGACCGCGCAGTCTCTGGGTCGTGTGATGTCCACGCTTGTGGTCCAGGATCGCCATCTCTGGCTGGGTCTGTCAGATATGAAGGAGCATGATAAGTTTCCATTCTTGAATGCTCCCATATCACAGACAGGCCTTTTCGGCGACACGGTCGAGAGCTTCGTCCAGCAGTTCTCGGCTGAGCAGAAGCAGACTGAGGCAATCAAGTATGTCATCTGCTGGAGGAAACCTGCTGCTTCTTCCGTGATTTCGACCCCTCAGTCTGCTCGTCACTGTGGGTGCTCCTCTGCGTCTGGCCCCACTCCCCCGCAGCAGCAGCTGCATTCCACCAAACAACATGGTGGAGCCAGACACGGATCGGGCACTCAGCTAATCCAGGCCCCCGCCAAACCTGGTGGAAAGCATAAGTGCAAGCGACCCTGAGACGAGAGATTTTTTTATTTTTGTATTATCCAGTGGTACCCAAAAATAAAAAAAAAAGTGTGGTTTCCTCTATCTTTGAGTCCTCAGAGGAGGAGAGTTGTGCACTGTGAAACACAGGAGCACTTCCTTCCTCCTTTGTAGCCAGCAAGCAGCAGCGGGACATTCAAAAGCGCCCCCCCCCCTCACATCCATGTGGAACCAGGTAAGTGCGGTGACATTCAAAACCCCCAGCAGCGTCAAACACCAGGCTGCATCAGCCCTGTCGGGGTCCGGTGCTCCTCGTCGTCACTCCACGACGGGGGACCAGGTGAGTGTTACACCTCGAGCACAGAACCTGTTCTCTGCCAACACATGCCGGGCTGCAACTTGTCCCGAGACAGGTTCCTGTGTTCCACCTCGCTGCCCCACTGCGGATAAGTCTGTTGTTTCCATTGGCATGGTCGCCGAGAACCTTTCTAGCGCTCCAAAGCCCACCTTGATGGCTCCTGTGGACCATCAGACTCGGCTATGCGATTCAGTTCACCCGGCGTCCGCCCAAAAATTCAGGGGCATTTGGTTTACAAAAGCAAAAGTTGTCGATGCCCCTGTCTTGCGAGCGGAAATCGCAGTCCTACTGGCAAAGGATGTGATAGAGCCAGTCCCTCCAGCCGATCCGAGGTCAGGATTTTACAGCCCCTTCTTCATTGTACTCAAGAAAAGTGGTGGGTGGTGACCGATCTTGGATCTGGAAGCCTTGAACCATGCACTTCTCAAGCTGCTGTTCAAGATGTTGACACAGAAACGCATCTTCGAATGCATCCGTTCTCAAGATTGGTTTACAGCGATCGACCTGAAGGACATGTACTTTCATGTCTTGATCCTTCCACGACACAGGCCATTCCTGCTGTTTGCCTTCAAGGGTCAGGCATATCAGTACAAGGTCCTGCCCCTCAGGCTGTCCCTGTCGCCCCGTGTCTTTACCAAAGTCGCGGAGGTGGCCATCGTTCCCATGAGAGAACAGGGTGTTCGCATTCTCAACTATCTCGACGACTAGCTTATACTTGCACAGTCTCGGGATCAGTTGTGTGAACACAGGGACGTGGTGCTCAAGCACTTACGCCTGCTGGGTCTTCGGGTCAACTGGGAGAGGAGCAAACTCTTGCCAGTGCAGAGGATCTATTTTCTCAGGATGGAGCTGGATTCAGTCGCACAAACAACATCTTACTCAGGAACGTGCTCAGTCAGTGCTGAACTGCTTCATGCAACTTTCAGGCAGGACGGCGGTCCCACTAAAATTATTTCAGAGACTCCTGGGGCCTATGGTAGCCGCGGCAGCAGTAGTGCCGCTTGGCTTGTTACATATGAGATCGCTTCAGCACTGGCTCAATGGCCGAGTCCCGAGATGGGCGTGGCTATGCGGCACTCACCGGGTTCAAATTACTCCAGAGTGCCGCAGTACCTTCAGTTCGTGGACATACCTCTCATTTCTCCAGGCAGGAGTGCCCTTGAGACAGGTCTCAGGACAGGTCTATCCACAGATGCCTCCACCACCGGGTTGGGGAGCCACGTACAATGGGCAGACAGTTGCAGGGGTTTGGACGGGCCCCCAGCTACAATGGCATATCAACTGTGTAAAGTTGCTTGCTGTACATCTTGCTCTGAGCTGCTTCAAAGGGTGCCTTCAGGGCAAGGATGTTCTGATCCATATGGACAACACTGCAACGGTTGGCGCTCTCGTTTCATGTCACAACTCACCCGCCATCTGTGGAATCAGAAGCATCTGAGGTCCCTTTGTGCCATCCCATCGGGCAGCCGACGAGCGGTCATGAGCTGTGCTTCCCGGGGAGTGGAGACTCCACCCCCAGGTGGTTCAGCTGATTTGACCTGTACTGCTTCTCCCGAAACCTCTCATTGTCAACTGTTCTACTCCTTAACTGAGGCAACGCTCGGCGTAGATGCACTGGCACACAGCTGGCCCCAGAGTCCTGCAAGGGTCCTGTTTGATTAACCCACACCCGCAGTAATTAACAGAACACCCAACCCGTTATCCAACAGCAATGCTAATTTAATTCCGTCCCTGACCCGTTTGACATAAAACCCATGACCCGAACCGCACCCACATTAGATCTTTTTTTTAATGTAACAAGCACACCATTAGGCATTCTGAGTTAATACATTTAATCAAATTTAAAAGACACGCAGCTCAGCACATTAACAGAGAGAGAGAAAGAGCGCAACATCCAACGTGTAAACAATATAAAACTTCTGCGTACATGTGAACATTCTATTTTGAACAAATTGTGCATAATGTAAATGGCATCATAGGGCCCGCTATGCAGATGCTTTGAGGTCTAAAAGCCCTAGATTAAAAGAACATAGCCAAATATGAGCTTTTCATAACTTATAAAAACCAATCAACAGTGTCAAGAGAGAAAGAGTGTGTGTAAGAAAGAAATTAGGCTACACACGGGTTAAGGTTGCTATGCTTAAGGTTGCTATGCAAGAACAGAATGCCATCAACTGTTGATGGTTTCAGCTGACTCTTCCGCTCCTCCTGAACTACAAACCCAGCACAGGAGAAGTCTCTCTCGTTCACAGCACTTGATGCTGCGATCATGGCAAGGACAGATCTTGCGAACTGAGCCAAGGTAGGGAATAAACTTTGCATTAAACAACACATTGCAAATAAGCTAATAGGTGTTAGATTATAGCATGAAAAATAGGCTAAAACTTGTATATAAACTGTGAATAGATTTAATACAGAAAGCGAACGAAGAGCACCCCCTTTAACCCTCTGGGGTCTGAGAGTGTTTTGGGGGCCAGGAGAAGTTTTGACATGCCCTGACATTGGTGTTTTTTTAAGTTGCTTATTAACATATAAATGGCTAAAGTCTGAAAACACTGTATTTAGCACAAACTGGGCTAAAATAATATGGGAGCAGCATATATGTACATGATTGTGTTTTTGAGAAAGCAACGTTTATGGGTGGTTAGTGAAAAACTAAAATTTTGAAGAGTTACAAGCAAGAACGTGAGGACAAAAGGAACAATCAAAGCTGAATTTTTAGCATCATTACTCCAGTCACATGATCCTTCAGAAATCATTCTAATATTATGATTTGCTGCTCAAAACATTATTATTATTATTATTGTTGAAAACAGCAGAGTAGAATTTTTTTCAGGTTTCTTTGATTAATAGAAAGTTTAGAAGAACAGCATCTTTTGTAACATTATAAATGTCTTTATTATCACTTCTGATAAATTTAAAAGGGGTCATTTGACGTTGCTAAAAAGAACATTATTTTGTGTATTTGGTATAATGCAATGTGTTTGTGGTTTAAGGTTAAAAAAAAAAAAAAAAAAATTTTACACATACTGTACATTGTTTCTCCTCTATGCCCCTCCTTTCTGAAATGCGTCAATTTTTACAAAGCTCATCGTTCTGAAAAGCGAGGTGTGCTCTGATTGGCCAGCTATCCAGTGCGTTGTGATTGGCTGAATACCTCAAGCGTGTGACGGAAATGTTACGCCCCTCACCATACTGTGATGCCATCTCCCAGCACGACAAGACAAAACCAATAAAACCCATTACAAACGAGGCATTTGTTGCATCCAGTGGGGACATAATTACAGATTATAATGACTTATATTGTCTTTTTACGCGTTTGCGTTGCTTATTGCGCCGCGTAAACATAAAACCATTTGTGATCAGAGAAACGATAAACAACAAGCGCTACTCTACACTGCTCAAAACTCGCGTTTGAGTCATCAGTGGCAAATTCTTTAAATATGAAAACATACTTACAGGTTGTGAGTCAGAACAGCCAGCATTGTAGGTCCAGGAAACAGTCCTCCGTTAAAAGCGTTGCACACACATGAATATTTGGTTTAAACTGTTCTGGAACAGTGTTGTAAATACAACTTAACCTCCGATTTCTAGTTGTGTCCTCTTTTGGAAGACCAAACAAAGTAGTTTCGCTTTCACAACGAAAGACACAGCGTCCCCACGACATGACAGCGGCGGCAACAATACTACAGCGAGAATCAAATTTATGCCTTCTTTCTTTACGTGAACATTTGGGCAGCGTTATGCAAATCTTCCCACACAGTGACGTAGACATGTAGGGCCGTGTTTAAACGAGGCGTTTCAGGAGGGCGTGGACGAGTCTTAACTTTTATAAGGAATATCTCTTTGGGTTTGAGACTTTAGTCTTTGCAACTTTAGGGATCTTATCTATTCACGAACAGCTTGTAACACTCCAAAGAGAAAGGAAAACTTGAAATCGGATCATATGACCCCTTTAAAGCATCCTTGCTAAAAGTACTAC
>NW_015507088.1:132338-132971 GCF_001515645.1 Sinocyclocheilus grahami
AAAAAAAGTATCACAGTTTCCACAAAAACAGTAGCAATGTTTTCAACATTGATAACAAAGAAATGTTTCTTAATCAGCATATTAGAATCAGATTAGACATCTGATACTGAAGACTGCAGTAACGTCAAAAGCTCAAAATTAAGCTTTGTCATCACAGGAATAAATTAAATTTTTAAATATATTTAAATAGAAAAGTTATTTAAAATTAAATATACATATATTTCTCAATACTACTGTTTTTATTGTATTTTTGATCAAATAAATACTCAAAAAAGTCTTTGTGAGTATAAATGTAAAAAAAAAAAAAAAAACTTACTGACACCAAACTTTTAAAAGGAAGTTTACCTTAAAATTCAACACAAATTGCCTTGGATAAAAAGTGTGTTCAATGTGTTCCCATTGCATAGGAACCCAGTGAATTGGAACGTACCTCATCCAAGCGTAAAAAAAAAATAAAAATCTGCTCCAAAAATATCAAGTTTGGGAGCAATCCATTTAAAGGGGTCATATGATGTTGCTAAAAAGAACATTATTTTGTATATTTGATGTAAGTAAATGTGTTATGCGATTTAAGGTTCGAAAAACACATTATTTTCCACATACTGTACATTATTGTTGCTCCTCTATGCCCCG
>NW_015507088.1:132999-133861 GCF_001515645.1 Sinocyclocheilus grahami
CCTCTATGCCCCTCCTTTCTGAAATGCGTCAATTTTTACAAAGCTCATCGTTCTGAAAAGCGAGGTGTGCTCTGATTGGCCAGCTATCCAGTGCGTTGTGATTGGCTGAATACCTCAAGCGTGTGACGGAAATGTTACGCCCCTCACCATACTGTGATGCCATCTCCCAGCACGACAAGACAAAACCAATAAAACCCATTACAAACGAGGCATTTGTTGCATCCAGTGGGGACATAATTACAGATTATAATGACTTATATTGTCTTTTTACGCGTTTGCGTTGCTTATTGCGCCGCGTAAACATAAAACCATTTGTGATCAGAGAAACGATAAACAACAAGCGCTACTCTACACTGCTCAAAACTCGCGTTTGAGTCATCAGTGGCAAATTCTTTAAATATGAAAACATACTTACAGGTTGTGAGTCAGAACAGCCAGCATTGTAGGTCCAGGAAACAGTCCTCCGTTAAAAGCGTTGCACACACATGAATATTTGGTTTAAACTGTTCTGGAACAGTGTTGTAAATACAACTTAACCTCCGATTTCTAGTTGTGTCCTCTTTTGGAAGACCAAACAAAGTAGTTTCGCTTTCACAACGAAAGACACAGCGTCCCCACGACATGACAGCGGCGGCAACAATACTACAGCGAGAATCAAATTTATGCCTTCTTTCTTTACGTGAACATTTGGGCAGCGTTATGCAAATCTTCCCACACAGTGACGTAGACATGTAGGGCCGTGTTTAAACGAGGCGTTTCAGGAGGGCGTGGACGAGTCTTAACTTTTATAAGGAATATCTCTTTGGGTTTGAGACTTTAGTCTTTGCAACTTTAGGGATCTTATCTATTCACGAACAGCTTG
>NW_015507088.1:136388-139032 GCF_001515645.1 Sinocyclocheilus grahami
AATTTTTACAAAGCTCATCGTTCTGAAAAGCGAGGTGTGCTCTGATTGGCCAGCTATCCAGTGCGTTGTGATTGGCTGAATACCTCAAGCGTGTGACGGAAATGTTACGCCCCTCACCATACTGTGATGCCATCTCCCAGCACGACAAGACAAAACCAATAAAACCCATTACAAACGAGGCATTTGTTGCATCCAGTGGGGACATAATTACTGATTATAATGACTTATACTGTGTTTTCATGCGTTGCGTATCGCTTCTCTATATGCTGTTGGTATGGTAACGTAAATGTTAAACATCGAAATTCTTTGAATGGCATTGATAACTAAGGTAGTAAGATTGTTTTGAGTCATCAGTGGCAAATTCTTTAAATATGAAAACATACTTACAGGTTGTGAGTCAGAACAGCCAGCATTGTAGGTCCAGGAAACAGTCCTCCGTTAAAAGCGTTGCACACACATGAATATTTGGTTTAAACTGTTCTGGAACAGTGTTGTAAATACAACTTAACCTCCGATTTCTAGTTGTGTCCTCTTTTGGAAGACCAAACAAAGTAGTTTCGCTTTCACAACGAAAGACACAGCGTCCCCACGACATGACAGCGGCGGCAACAATACTACAGCGAGAATCAAATTTATGCCTTCTTTCTTTACGTGAACATTTGGGCAGCGTTATGCAAATCTTCCCACACAGTGACGTAGACATGTAGGGCCGTGTTTAAACGAGGCGTTTCAGGAGGGCGTGGACGAGTCTTAACTTTTATAAGGAATATCTCTTTGGGTTTGAGACTTTAGTCTTTGCAACTTTAGGGATCTTATCTATTCACGAACAGCTTGTAACACTCCAAAGAGAAAGGAAAACTTGAAATCGGATCATATGACCCCTTTAAAGCATCCTTGCAAAGGCACTGTCAAAATAGATGCCACCAGGCACATGCTGATATCAAGTGAATGAATTAGACACAGTACAGGGATTGGGCCTCTGTAGGCGAGACAGATGACTGTTTCCTTTCATTATGTGTATAGAGAAAACTGACAGTATTGAGCAGCAATGGTGCAGTGAGACCGATACGGAATGATACTGCGTCAAATATGCTTTCAATAATACAAGAATAAAAACAGCAGAATATACTAATAATACACAATGGTCCAAAGGTCTGAAACCCCGTTGAAAATCAAAAGCTGGAAATGATGAGAGATTTCAGTATTTAATAAAAAAGAAGTTTAAAATATATATATTTTTTAAACTAACAAAGGTCACATTCAAAAAAGCAAGTTTCTTACACTGACCATGTTAACTCGATAAAATGTCAGAATTTCTTCCATTTTAAATAACCCAAGATGATCTTCAGAACGTTCTCATCAGGTTTTGCACTTGTGGAGTCCATGTCAGATCTTTGGACCCCAGTGTATATGCTTATGGAGGAAAAATCGGATTTTGCAGACCTGAGCAAAGTTTAAAAAAATGTCACGTTCAATTTGGTCAAAATGCAAGGCATGTAAAGCCGCAGCGATTCGGTTTAGTCGATAAGAGGGAAATGAGTGATTGTTCTGTCAAAATAAGCCTTTCCTGCATTTATCAGTGTCAGTTTGTGCAGTTTCTGAGTTTGTACTCCTTCAGTCGAAATATTATTGCACAGTGTGATAGATTGTTTGTGCTGAAGTCAAAGAATGAGGCAGGCCAGATATGTCATATAGTGTGTGTTTGTTGGAGCATGTGTGAGAGGGAATTAAGAGAGCATAAACTAGTAGGGTGTTTTCTGCTGAGGTCAGGCTTGGAAAAGTGCCACATGCTCCCTAATATTCTGATGGCTTTCAGGACCCCTGGCAGGGCTGTCTGTTAATGTGCCTAATGCCTATGCAACATTTCTCTCTCCCTTCTCTTCATTCCTTACTCTCAAGAAGAAAGAAAATGGGATGTGAAATAGAGAGGGATGAAAGTCAGTTGTCCTTCCTGTTCCCAGTTAGTCTTTATTAAAGCCACGTTGTAACGCTCAGCCCAGTGGGCTGGGGTTACTAATATTGAAATGGGGTCTGACTTTTCTGTGTGAGAGTTAAAACGTATTAAAAGAATGACAAACTAGAAATACGGTTAATAAGAATGGTGTATTTACAGGTTCACATTAAAAGACTTTAAAACAACATTATAAAACCAGGTAAACTCAATCTGTTAAAAGAATACAGTTATTTTGTCCATACCCTAAAAACAGTCCAAGAATCCCAGTGTGTCGGTGAGTCCCAATGTGAGTGTCCACCTGTGTATATACAATCCAAGTTGCTGCAAGTGATCCGGAAAGGTAAGTCCAATGAAATAGAAACTCCACAGTCCGGGTGTGAGTGGAAGCTGTGAATGGCCTCCTGGAATGTTTGCCATGCTGCTCTTTTTATGGGGTTCCTGCTTCCTGTCAGGTGACTAATCACCTGACAGGCCAACCATACAGTTCTTAAAGACATACACACCCACTAAAACGGATAAGAGGCATAAAATGGACTTAAGAACAAGTAAACCAATTAAAACAGTATAATACACAAAATCACTGTAATAAATAGAGAGGTTAAAACATGTCCCTTGTGTGACCATGTCACAATATATATATATATATATATATATATATATATATATATATATATATAGAGAGAGATAAAA
>NW_015507088.1:139166-139986 GCF_001515645.1 Sinocyclocheilus grahami
TTAAAACATGTCCCTTGTGTGTGTATGTCTCAATATATATATATATATATATATATATATATATATATATATATATATACAGTGAGATAAAAAAAATATTTAATCCCCTGCTAATTTTGTTCATTTGCCCACTGACAAAGAATTGATCAGTCTATAATTTTAGTGGGAGGTTTATTTGAACAGTGAAAGACATAATAACAGCAAAAAAAATTTGAAAACCGCATTTCAAAAAAGTTATAAATTGATTTGCATTTTAAGGAGTGAAATAAGTATTTGAACCCTTCGCAAAACATGAGTTAGTACTTGGTGGCAAAACCCTTGTTGGCAATCACAGAGGTCAGACATTTCTTGTAGTTGGCCACCAGGTTTGCACACATCTCAGGAAGGATTTTGTCCCACTCCTCTTTGCAGATCCTCTCCTTTCGAGGCTGATATTTGGCAACTTGAACCTTCAGCTCCCTCCACATATTTTCTATGGGATTAAGGTCTGGAGACTGGCTAGGCCACTCCAGGACCTTAATGTGCTTCTTCTTGAACCCCTCCTTTGTTGCCTTGGCCGTGTGTTGTGGGTCATTGTCATGCTAGAATACCCATCCACGACCCATTTTCAATGCCCTGGCTGAGGGAAGGAGCTTCTCACCCAAGATTTGGTGGTACATGGCCCCGTCCATCGTCCCTTTGATGCGGTGCAGTTGTCCTGTCCCCTTAGCAGAAAAACACCCCCAAAGCATAATGTTTCCACCCCCATGTTTGACATGGGGATGGTGTTCTTGGGGTAATAGGCAGCATTCCTCCTCCTCCAAACACGGCGAGTTGAGTT
>NW_015507088.1:140462-153719 GCF_001515645.1 Sinocyclocheilus grahami
TTAAAACATGTCCCTTGTGTGTGTATGTCTCAATATATATATATATATATATATATATATATATATATATATATATATACAGTGAGATAAAAAAAATATTTAATCCCCTGCTAATTTTGTTCATTTGCCCACTGACAAAGAATTGATCAGTCTATAATTTTAGTGGGAGGTTTATTTGAACAGTGAAAGACATAATAACAGCAAAAAAAATTTGAAAACCGCATTTCAAAAAAGTTATAAATTGATTTGCATTTTAAGGAGTGAAATAAGTATTTGAACCCTTCGCAAAACATGAGTTAGTACTTGGTGGCAAAACCCTTGTTGGCAATCACAGAGGTCAGACATTTCTTGTAGTTGGCCACCAGGTTTGCACACATCTCAGGAAGGATTTTGTCCCACTCCTCTTTGCAGATCCTCTCCTTTCGAGGCTGATATTTGGCAACTTGAACCTTCAGCTCCCTCCACATATTTTCTATGGGATTAAGGTCTGGAGACTGGCTAGGCCACTCCAGGACCTTAATGTGCTTCTTCTTGAACCCCTCCTTTGTTGCCTTGGCCGTGTGTTGTGGGTCATTGTCATGCTAGAATACCCATCCACGACCCATTTTCAATGCCCTGGCTGAGGGAAGGAGCTTCTCACCCAAGATTTGGTGGTACATGGCCCCGTCCATCGTCCCTTTGATGCGGTGCAGTTGTCCTGTCCCCTTAGCAGAAAAACACCCCCAAAGCATAATGTTTCCACCCCCATGTTTGACATGGGGATGGTGTTCTTGGGGTAATAGGCAGCATTCCTCCTCCTCCAAACACGGCGAGTTGAGTTAATGCCAAAGAGCTCAATTTTGGTCTCATCTGACCACAACACTTTCATCCAGTTCTCCTCTGAATCATTCAGATGTTCTTTGGCAAACTTCAGACGGGCCTGTACATGTGGTTTCTTGAGCAGGGGGACCTTGCTGGCACTGCAGGATTTTAGTCCTTTGTGACTGATCCCAGCTGCCTCGAGATCATTGACAAGATCCTTCTGTGTATTTCTAGGCTGATTCCTCACCTCTCACCACCGGCTGGTCGACACTGTCCACGTTTGCCAAATTTTGCAGCCCAGATGTCCCTGCTCTCCAGGCACAGATTTTATCGGCTTAACCTGCTTATTTCTCCCTACGGTGCAAATAGCTATGTCCAAAAGTCCTCAGCTATGCTCGGGACTCACTTGGCTCGTGTTCTCTAGGGGCCCTTAACTTAAGTTCTCCAGAACTGGGCTCGCAGTGCGGCTTAGTCTGCTTCTGCTCGTAGCACGGCATGATTGGATTTGATCCCCATACACAACGTGAAGTGAACATTTAAAAGGGAACACTTCGGTTACTGACGTAACCTCGGTTCCCTGAAATAAGGGAACAAGCACTGTCACTTGCTGTGCTATAAGCTGCACGCGAATCGATGACTGTCGCTTCAGTTGAATGATTCTGATGAAATGGTGCTGCGAGCCGACTTAGGAGAACTTAGTTCGACTTAGGAGAACTGGACTTACACGTCGTCCCTGCTTTTTGGTTTGTGCAATTACACAAACGTGAACAAATCAGGCTTCAGTAACAGAGTAAACAGGAGTTTACCCCATACTCAACGCTTCACTTATCTCAGGGAACCGAGGTTACGTCAATAACCGGAGCGTTTTCATTTCCTCTAACCTTTTCTTAGTTATCTTGTATGAGGCAAAAAAAGCTTGAAGTGCTTTAGCAATTTTTCCCTCTTTGTTTTTAGGCATTTGGGACAATTTTTAAATTGAAACATAGCCCACTCGTAAAGGTCATCCACCTTCTCTATCCCATCAAACATTCCCACTGAGCCATGCTTAGCGATGTATTTAACTATCAGCTCTTATCTAATTCAATTGTCTTCAGCAATTCAAAAGGCTTTATTCCTTCACTGACGGAACATTATCTAGTGACTTTAAGATACGTGTTAGTCTAATTATTCACAGCTCCTGTGCTTTGGATGCAAATGAATAAAACAGCCACACTATGTCGGGCCTCTGAAATTACACTAAAAACAGTTTACTTAGCCACAGTACGTTGAGCAAAACCCCACTGCTTTTGGCTTTAAGCGTTATGGTGCGTTGGGCACACTACACTATAACACACAACAGTTTTGAAATAATTCAGTGACCACACTGCATCTCGTCAATTTAGTTACTTTAGAATTTCTCAGAATTATAACAACCCCGTTTCAACTGCATTAGAAACTTACAACTTTGTTACTTTAGAAACAATAGGTCTAATACAGCTCTGCCACCACACTACTTTAGGTTGATTCAATTTCTTTAGATAATTAACAGAATTATAAGAGACCAACACCAAGTTTCAGTTACTTTAGAAACAATAATTTCAATACAGCTCTGCCACCACACAACGTCGGGTTGATTCAGTTTCTTTAGAATCTTAAACAAAAATGTACAGAATAGATTTAAGAACTCCTCCTGCTAATACTGAATAAACAAAATTGTCTTCTTTCCTTAAAATTTCTTTTAGATTTTTTTAAATGAGGGGGTTCCCTGACAAAAAAAACTGTATATAAGAAAGACAAACGTCTCGGGTTACTTATGTAACCATGGTTCCCTGAGTAGGGAACGAGACACTGCGTCCTCTAGGGGTCGCTATTGAAGATCTCAGTGAAAAAGTTTATTGCAGCATAGCAGTCACAAAGTACATGAAGTATCTTGGGTTCAACAGAGTTGGAATCTGGGTCGGGGCAGGTTCTTACAATCCATCCATTCATAGTTGCAAAAAGTACAAATCCACTGCTATAATGTCTGTGCAGGACGAGAGAGAGCATGTGCAGATACAGTATCAGACAGGGCAGTTGTGGTCTAATGGTTATGGAGTTGGATTTGTAACCCAAAGGTTGCAGGTTTGATTCCCAATACCACAGGAGTTGTAGGTGGGGGGAGTGAATGAACAACACTCTCTTCCACCTTCAAGAACCACGACTGAGATGCCCTTGAGCAAGGCACCTAAACCCCAACTACTCCCCGGGCATCACAACAAAAATGGCTGCCCACTGCTCTGGGTGTGTGATGTGTGTTCACTGCTCCTAATGTGTGCGCACTAACTTGGATGGGTTTGCGTTTCCGCCGCCTGCTGCGCCTCGCGTTTTTGCAGAAGCGCTCTGAGAACCTGAAGTTGGATAAAAAAGCAACTCAAGCACCCGACGTCATTTGCGTTTTTTTCCATTGTCCAATCGAATGAATGGAGAGGCGGGCCTTCTGTTGTGGTGACGAAAGTTTACGATTGCTTAGAAAGTCCGGAGACTGCAATGATGGAGGAGAAACTTTTGGTGTCTGTCGCGGGTTACCCGGAGCTGTATTTTTAAGGTTTTTGCTAATATGACAGTTTACTTAACAGCAAAAACCATCGATTTTAGAGCGCTCCTGTTATAATCCTTTGATTTGACTGACAGGTCAACTGATTTGGTGGTTGCCTAGCAGCATAAAAAACCGCAGCGGTGGCACTGCTCTTTTTTAAAAAGTCACCAAAAAGAAGGCAGTGCGGTGCGCCTCGCGTTTTCAGACCTAAACAATGCGTTCGGTGTGATCGGGGCCTAAGATTTGTGTATGGATTAACTGGTTCTCGCCATAAATATAGCCTTAGATGCTGGAATGGTGTTAAGAAGAAAGTAAATAAATAAATAAACACTCACTACTGTCTAGAGCAGTAGTCGCCAACCCGTCGATCACGACTGTTAGCAGGCAGATAACAATAGCCCACTGTGTTCACGATGGAAGAAAATATAAATTGTGAATTGGGGGTATGGGGTTATGTTATTGTATCACTGAAGAGAACTGTCCTGAGAAAAGTTTCGATGGCAGTGGCATTTTCATATCTCCTCTTACCTCCGAATAAAGTGCAGCTCTGCTTTGTTTACAGTGGTAATTAAGGAAACTATATATCGTGGCTGGTTCATAAGCGCCACCTGCTGTCAGAGAGTGAATTTGCGCCTCATTCAGACCTGCTGTTTTTGTTTCAAGCAGATGTGTTTTATTTTATACAGTCTATGGTTTTATGTAGCAAAAAAATAAAATAAATAAGTAAAATAAATAAAACCTAAAGTCAGAACATTCTGTTTTTGTTTTAAATCCTGAAATTATTGTAATAATTGAATTGAAATTATACAACCTAATTCAAATAAAAAACAACTGCTCGTGCAACATGTATGCAGCATCTTTGTTTAGATTATGATTAAAATGCAGTGGTTGCCTCTAATTTACAGATATTTTTGATTAAGGCAAGTTTTTTTTATTTTTATAAAGCAAATAGCCAATAAATAAATTTGCTTTAAAAAAATCTGCATCAGAATCAGCCAATTTGCTAGTTAAAAAAATCTGATTCGGAATCAGCTATGATCGGTGCATCAATAATTAAAATACTAAATAAAAGGCCTCAAATTGGAAGTATTCATTCATTCATTATTTATTTATTTATAAAGCACATTTCAAAACAACCCAGGGTTGACTAAAGTGCTGTACAGATAATATAAGTCAACTAAAGATACAAATGATAATATCTAAAAAAAAAAAATAATAATAATAAATTAGAAATCCACACTAAGCAAATGTGTTTTAAGTTTTGATTTAAAAGAGGAAAGTGATGACACCATTCGGATCGAAACCGGTAGGCTGTTCCAGAGTTTGGGGCCTACTGTCACAAAAGCTCGGTCTCCACGATGTTTTAACCTCGATCTACACACAGAGAGCAATCCAAGGCTGCCTGATCTAAGTGACCTAGAAGGATTGTGATCATGTAAAATGTCAGAAAGATACGCTGGTGCTAGGCCATGTAACGCTTTAGAAACAAAAACTAGAATTTTAAAATCTATTCTCAGTTTGACTGGTAGCCAATGCAGAGAAGTTAAGATGGGAGAGATGTGATCAAATTTTCGACTGTCAGTCAGCAGCCTGGCTGCAGCATTTTGTACCATTTGAAGACGCCCGATGGATGATTGATTTACACCATAATAAAGTGAATTGCAATAATCAAGGCGTGAAGTAATAAATGCATGGATAACTTTTTCAAAGTTCTTTAAGGTAAGAACAGATTTGACTTTTGCGAGACATCGTAAATGATAAAAACTGGATTTAACAACAGAATTAATTTGTTTATTGAACTTGAGACCTGAATCAAACAACACACCTTCTTCTGTTTGTGTCATTAGTGACAGATCAGGCTCAGTTGTGTATGGCTCTGTGTCTGTGAAGAGCAACCAATCGAAAGGTGAAAGACCAAACTTACGTGAGAAAAAACCATCATCTACCAAAAGGTATTTCATTTTAAAGGTATTTAACATGACAGCATTACATTAGCTAATTTCTCCACTGGTGTGAGTGATAGAACTTGACCAAATAAAAGACTAAATCACAGATCAAATTTCTTACAAGTGGTTTCTCAGACATGAATCTGATTCAAAATTGAGCTGATACTCTAGGGCTGAGGGGAAAAATGTAAGTTTAACTAATAAAGAGTATTTATGAAAGAAGTATATTTACGAAAATGAATTCTCTAAAGTATTTTTTTAATCAGGTGACTGTCATGTGAAGAATTGATTGTTTAAATGGACTTTGAGTGTGTTTGTAGTTTGAAACCCTGATGAAGGCTTGTTAGCCGCAACGCGTCGGTGCACTTGTGAGTTGTTTTTAATATTAACCCTCATGTACTGTTCAAAAACAGGTTACTTCCTGTACAGTCCGGGTCAAATTGACCCGTATTGGATTCAATGTAACTTCACAAAAATTACTATATGAAAAAAAAAACATACAATCCAAAAACATACAAAAAAAAAGTACAATTAATTAACTTTTAATATCAACTTTTCACACGTTACAAAGAATAAATCTCTGAATTTATGATTTATAAAAATGTTTTTAACCACTATTTTTGACTGCCCCTCCCCCACACCTGTGGAATGTTTGAGATTACACTTTTTTTGACGATAATATCTTGGTCTAAATCTAAAGTAATCTTGACAAACTATGTATCGTTTGAAAGGTTTCAGACTCTAGTTTTCATATTTGGTGACTGTTTTTCAAAGAAATGAGAGAGCAATAGATAAATAGAGATTGATTCTCCATTTTTGATGTGGTGCCAAACACACTCTTGTTCTATATGTATGATTTATGTGTATTAGAGATTGAATTCAAATCAAATATTAAAGTTACTACCCAATCTATTTCTGAATAGGTTGTCTACTTCATAAATATTTTGAAAATGATGGAAATATGTGGTTCAGATCACTCAAACAATAAATGGAAATCAGGAGTCCCTGGATATCATCTAGTGGAAATGTTTGGTACTGTGCCCACAAACTCTTACTTAAAAGTTCATTTTTTGAGATATCAATCTAAAATTTGGCACAAAACTTGTTCTGATATTTGGCTTTGATTTTCTTAAAGATCTGGAGGTAAACATGTTTTGAAAATATATATTTTTATATTTTACATTTTCATAAATTTAAACTTCTGTAACTTTTTATAAATTTACTTTTATAAATGTTTTTCTTCTGTTGTTTTTTTTCTGTTATAACTTCTACAATAATCTGTGAAGTTTCACCTTTAAAAAGATACCAAACTTAAGTCTGTGCTCTGAAGTATTCAAGAGTTATAAAAAATTTTAGCTGGAAAAGTAATTTGTCTATGCTCAAAAGATGGGAATTGCAGTTAAAAGGTTAAACCATTTTGTTTTCACAAACTTTGAAAATCAAAAGTTGTTAAATTCATCAAGACGCTGGCACTAGGAGGCACTTCAGGACTAGAGTTGACATGCAACAAAGGAGTTTGTTGTTATTTTGTGTCTGTACAGTTGCGTTTGAATGGCTGCCTATGCGGGTCAAATTGACCCGTGAACATCACAAACGTATACAAATTTCTGTATGTACATGTCACAATGCATCAGCGTGTTGAAACTGTGTATGCATGTTCATGACCCTAAATGAGAGAGTCACAATTTCAAGAAAAACAACACAGGTTTAATAGTATTTCAGATAGATTGAAATGATGAAAGAAATGATAGCTCATTTTTACCATCTTTGGCAGACAAAATATTTTTCTGTATTGAAATCAGTGGGGAAAAGCTAATTTTTTTTGCATAATAGGATAGTAAAAAACTAAAATGACAAAATATAACCAAGAAATGTTATTATTTTGGGTCTGTAGAGTTGCCTCAGAGCATTAAAATAGGCAGACCAGTTTGACCCGGGAACAGTATGAACGTAACAAAAAATGTTTATGGACATGTCAAAACACATCAGCATGTTGAAACTTTGCATGCATGTTCATGACCCTAAATGAGAAAAAGTCACAAAAAAAACAAAACAAAACCTAAGTTAACTGATATTTCCGACAACTCAAAAATCAAATCCGGTCAAATTGACCCAGAACACTACATAAGTCATGTGAATAAAGGCTTTTTATTTTTCACTACATTTTCGAGTGCCTTGGTGATATGAGTTTTTTTGATTAAGAAATCCTGCATCTAAAGAGCACCGATTTATGGACTTGCAATTTCTCAATGACATGAAATAGTCGCTGACTTGAGAATTTAGCAACTTGTTATCATTTCCTCTAACGCCTCTATGAGGCAAAAGGAGCTTGAAGTGCTTTAGCAACTTTTCCCTCTTTGTTTTTAGGCATTTGGGACAATTTTTTAATTGAAACATAGCCCACTCGTAAAGGTCATCCACCTTCTCTATCCCATCAAACATTCCCACTGAGCCGTGCTTAGATCCAAAAACATACCAAAAAAAAGTACAATTAATTAACTTTTAATATCAACTTTTCACACGTTACAAAGAATAAATCTCTGAATTTATGATTTATAAAAATGTTTTTAACCACTATTTTTGACTGCCCCTCCCCCACACCTGTGGAATGTTTGAGATTACACTTTTTTTGACGATAATATCTTGGTCTAAATCTAAAGTAATCTTGACAAACTATGTATCGTTTGAAAGGTTTCAGACTCTAGTTTTCATATTTGGTGACTGTTTTTCAAAGAAATGAGAGAGCAATAGATAAATAGAGATTGATTCTCCATTTTTGATGTGGTGCCAAACACACTCTTGTTCTATATGTATGATTTATGTGTATTAGAGATTGAATTCAAATCAAATATTAAAGTTACTACCCAATCTATTTCTGAATAGGTTGTCTACTTCATAAATATTTTGAAAATGATGGAAATATGTGGTTCAGATCACTCAAACAATAAATGGAAATCAGGAGTCCCTGGATATCATCTAGTGGAAATGTTTGGTACTGTGCCCACAAACTCTTACTTAAAAGTTCATTTTTTGAGATATCAATCTAAAATTTGGCACAAAACTTGTTCTGATATTTGGCTTTGATTTTCTTAAAGATCTGGAGGTAAACATGTTTTGAAAATATATATTTTTATATTTTACATTTTCATAAATTTAAACTTCTGTAACTTTTTATAAATTTACTTTTATAAATGTTTTTCTTCTGTTGTTTTTTTTCTGTTATAACTTCTACAATAATCTGTGAAGTTTCACCTTTAAAAAGATACCAAACTTAAGTCTGTGCTCTGAAGTATTCAAGAGTTATAAAAAATTTTAGCTGGAAAAGTAATTTGTCTATGCTCAAAAGATGGGAATTGCAGTTAAAAGGTTAAACCATTTTGTTTTCACAAACTTTGAAAATCAAAAGTTGTTAAATTCATCAAGACGCTGGCACTAGGAGGCACTTCAGGACTAGAGTTGACATGCAACAAAGGAGTTTGTTGTTATTTTGTGTCTGTACAGTTGCGTTTGAATGGCTGCCTATGCGGGTCAAATTGACCCGTGAACATCACAAACGTATACAAATTTCTGTATGTACATGTCACAATGCATCAGCGTGTTGAAACTGTGTATGCATGTTCATGACCCTAAATGAGAGAGTCACAATTTCAAGAAAAACAACACAGGTTTAATAGTATTTCAGATAGATTGAAATGATGAAAGAAATGATAGCTCATTTTTACCATCTTTGGCAGACAAAATATTTTTCTGTATTGAAATAAGTGGGGAAAAGCTAATTTTTTTTGCATAATAGGATAGTAAAAAACTAAAATGACAAAATATAACCAAGAAATGTTATTATTTTGGGTCTGTAGAGTTGCCTCAGAGCATTAAAATAGGCAGACCAGTTTGACCCGGGAACAGTATGAACGTAACAAAAAATGTTTATGGACATGTCAAAACACATCAGCATGTTGAAACTTTGCATGCATGTTCATGACCCTAAATGAGAAAAAGTCACAAAAAAAACAAAACAAAACCTAAGTTAACTGATATTTCCGACAACTCAAAAATCAAATCCGGTCAAATTGACCCAGAACACTACATAAGTGTTAAGTCATGTGAATAAAGGCTTTTTATTTTTCACTACATTTTCGAGTGCCTTGGTGATATGAGTTTTTTTGATCAAGAAATCCTGCATCTAAAGAGCACCGATTTATGGACTTGCAATTTCTCAATGACATGAAATAGTCGCTGACTTGAGAATTTAGCAACTTGTTATCATTTCCTCTAACGCCTCTATGAGGCAAAAGGAGCTTGAAGTGCTTTAGCAACTTTTCCCTCTTTGTTTTTAGGCATTTGGGACAATTTTTTAATTGAAACATAGCCCACTCGTAAAGGTCATCCACCTTCTCTATCCCATCAAACATTAAGAAATCCTGCATCTAAAGAGCACCGATTTATGGACTTGCAATTTCTCAATGACATGAAATAGTCGCTGACTTGAGAATTTAGCAACTTGTTATCATTTCCTCTAACCTTTTCTTAGTTACCTTGTATGAGGCAAAAGGAGCTTGAAGTGCTTTAGCAACTTTTCCCTCTTTGTTTTTAGGCATTTGGGACAATTTTTTAATTGAAACATAGCCCACTCGTAAAGGTCATCCACCTTCTCTATCCCATCAAACATTCCCACTGAGCCGTGCTTAGCGATGTATTTAACTATCAGCTCTTATCTTATTAAATTGTTTTCAGCAATTTCAAAGGCTTTATTCCTTCACTGACTGAACTTTATCTAGTTACTTTAAGATACTTGTTAGTCTAATTATTCACAGCTCCTGTGCTTTGGATGCAAATGAATAACTACATCGGGCCTCTGAACTAAATTTTTCACTGCTTTGGACACATTTACATTTGTCATTTTGCAGACGCTTTAATCCAAAGCGACTTACAATTGGGGGATACATAAAGCGATTCTTCTTAAAGAGGCAAACAGATACAAGAAGTGCTTGTAATACCAAGTTTTATACATTGTTCAAATAAGTACAAGCTAGAAAGAGAAGGAATAAATAAAGAGAAATATATATATATTTTTATGATGAAGTCAAGTAGCTTCGAAAGAGATGAGTTTTCAGCTGTCGCTTGGAAATTGTCAGGGATTCAGCGTTCCGGATAGGGGTGGGAAGATCGTTCCAGCAGCTAGGAGTGGTGAACGAGAATGTTCTGGAAAGTGATTTTGAGCCTCTCTGTGATGGTACCACGAGGCGTCGCTCACTAGCGGATCTCAGACTTCTGAAGGGGATGTAAATTCGTAGTAGTGAGTGGAAATAGGCGGGTGCTGAGCCTGTGGCTTTTCTATATGCAAGCATCAATGTCTTGAACTTGATCCGAGCCGCAACCGGTAGCCAGTGCAAGGAGATAAAGAGAGGTGTAACATGGGCTCTTTTGGGCTCGTTGAAGACCAGTCGTGCCGCTGCATTCTGAATCATTTGTAGAGGTTTGATTGTGCTTGATGGGAGTCCAGCCAGAAGAGCATTGCAGTAGTCCAGCCTAGAGATGACAAGGGCCTGGACAAGAAGTTGTGCAGCATGCTCCGTTAGAAAGGGCCTGATCTTTCTGATGTTGTACAATGCAAACCTGCAAGATCGAGCGGTCTTTGCAATGTGGTCTTTGAAGGTCAGCTGGTTATCAAAAGTTACACCAAGATTTCTGACCGAAGTTGATGGGGTAATTGTAGAAGAACCTAGCTGGATGGAAAAATCATACTGTAGAGTTGGAGTGGCAGGGAAGACAAGAAGCTCAGTCTTTGCCAGGTTGAGCTGTAAGTGATATTCTTTCATCCATGCCGAGATGTCTGCCAGGCAGCCTGAGATCCGTGCAGCTACCGTTGGATCATCTGGTTGAAACGAGAGATAGAGCTGTGTGTCATCAGCATAGCAATGGTAGGAGAAGCCATGTGCCTGTATGATGGGACCCAGCGATGTTGTGTATATGGAGAAGAGGAGGGGTCCAAGAACTGATCCCTGAGGAACCCCAGTGACAAGTTGATGTGCTTTGGATACCTCCCCTCCCCAAGACACATTTAGACAGATTTATTTAATAAATCTATTGATTTGAAATCCCTTTTGACTACTGTACATTTTTGACAATATAGACATTAGTTATGTGGTGACTGCATCCATTTCAGGAGTGTAATAACTGTTTTTCCCAAATACTTAATTTATAGTAGCTGAAAGTATTTAAAAATGGAACGGATGTATTGTTATAGATCAGGGGTGCATCCTGTTCCTGAGATCTACCTTCCTACAGAGTTCAGTTCCAACCCTGATTAAACAAACCTGTTTGTAATTATCAAGTGCTCCTTCAGATCCTAATTAGTTGGTTCAGTTGTGTTTGATCAGGACCATGTTGGGCACCCCTGTTGTAGATTAGTAGTGTGGGCTAAGTGTGGGCTGCACGTGCAGGTCCAGCACTAAGGGGCAAACGTTTTGCCAATGAGAAAAATCTCAGAGGTCCTGTGCTGGCAGCCCACTGGGGGCCCTTAGGCTAGCCCTAAGTGGGCCCATAAAGGGCCAGTGCAGGGTTGGGCAAGCTGCCATTCAGAGTCTGGATGAAGATGCAGGACATCGTCCAGAACAGTGAGTCTAACTGCAGAACATCTGTTCACTCGTGATCATTATATGAACATCAGAATAACAGCATCTGTTGATTGTGTCTCATCAGCTCCTGTGATTCTGGATCCAAACACTGCGAATCCACATCTCGTCCTGTCTGAAACAGCATTAACAAACAACCTCTTCCTGATAATCCAGAGCGATTTGACTGCTTTTCCTGTGTTCTTGGTTCGAAGGGTCTTAACTCAGGAACACACTGCTGGGATGTGGAGGTTAAAGAGAGTTTAATCTGGAGTCTTGGAGTAACTACAGCATCAAAACTGAGGAAGGGATAAGATTTCAATAACACTGATGTCTGGTGTGTGTGGTACAGACAGTTTAATTAACAGCTTGATTGTGTGAGAGTAAATCTGGACCATAACAGAGGAATGGTGTCATCCTCTGATCCTGTAACCATAATCCCACTCTGTCTCTCTCCCGTCCCGCATTCCGTTGTTTTTTTTTTGTAATGGTGGGTGTTTACGCAGTTGGTTAGAGCAGTGCTGATTGTAGACAACGAAGGTGCGCTCACTCTATTGGTTAGTAAGCCTGCAACTCAAGGCTGGCAGTCATGCATATGCTCTGGAACAGAGTAATATCGCGTCCATATCGCAGGCTTTGCGATTATGAAATCCGCTGTGGGCCTGCATGGGCTAACCCACAGGGGGCCCCGACTGGGTTTAGTGTGGGCAAGCCCACTGCGGGTTTGCCCACACAAAACCCACATAGGACCCACAAAGGGCAAAACTGCTGTGAGCCCCACATGGGCTAACCCACATGGGGCACACGTGGGTTTAGTGTGGGTTTGCTCTGCCCACACTGTCCCACAGAAAACCCGCAGTGGGTCCGCGCGGGCATGTTTGCTGGGAAGTGGGCGGGCAATATGCTAATGCTTCATGTTGAAGTCAATATTAAAAAAAAAAAATTTTGTTTCAATGATTCAAAGTCAACTCTTTCTTTAGAGAGACAATAACTTTATACATGGTGCACTTTCAGATTCAAACCTTTGCATGATGTTTTCAGTCACTTTCAGCTTTTTTCAGCTGCGTTACACACTGCATGAAAGTTAATTTTCAAAAATACATAATAGGGACACTTTAAATTAGCCAATACGGCTGGTCAGGCTTTGCAGTTAGCTAATGTTAGCATGACTCTAACCTTAACATTAAAGTTGCAAAACACGGTACAACGTTTGCAAATACCAATAAATATGACACTCACCTCAAAAAATATCAGCTTTTTTCTCTTTTCTTTGAAGGCGGTTTTCGGTTGAACAGTCCAACGGTCCAATGATGCAGTTTTCTCGAGTTTTCTGTGAGGACAGCTC
>NW_015507088.1:153966-154704 GCF_001515645.1 Sinocyclocheilus grahami
AAGAAATCCTGCATCTAAAGAGCACCGATTTATGGACTTGCAATTTCTCAATGACATGAAATAGTCGCTGACTTGAGAATTTAGCAACTTGTTATCATTTCCTCTAACGCCTCTATGAGGCAAAAGGAGCTTGAAGTGCTTTAGCAACTTTTCCCTCTTTGTTTTTAGGCATTTGGGACAATTTTTTAATTGAAACATAGCCCACTCGTAAAGGTCATCCACCTTCTCTATCCCATCAAACATTCCCACTGAGCCGTGCTTAGCGATGTATTTAACTATCAGCTCTTATCTTATTAAATTGTTTTCAGCAATTTCAAAGGCTTTATTCCTTCACTGACTGAACTTTATCTAGTTACTTTAAGATACTTGTTAGTCTAATTATTCACAGCTCCTGTGCTTTGGATGCAAATGAATAACTACATCGGGCCTCTGAACTAAATTTTTCACTGCTTTGGACACATTTACATTTGTCATTTTGCAGACGCTTTAATCCAAAGCGACTTACAATTGGGGGATACATAAAGCGATTCTTCTTAAAGAGGCAAACAGATACAGGAAGTGCTTGTGATACTGAGTTTCTAGACATTGTTCAAATAAGTACAAGCTAGAAAAGAGAAGGAATAAATAAAGAGATATAATTTTTTATTTTTTTTGATGAAGTCAAGTAGCTTCGAAAGAGATGAGTTTTCAGCTGTCGCTTGGAAATTGTCAGGGATTCAGCGTTCCGGATAGGGGTGG
>NW_015507088.1:155424-157451 GCF_001515645.1 Sinocyclocheilus grahami
TCACGAAGAACATCGGATAACCAGGGGTTAGAAGGGGCAGCCCGTGCTGGCCTGGAGGAGAGAGGACAAATATCATCTAGACAAGAGGTTAAAGTAGAGCATAAAGTGTCAGTTGCTGCATTCACATCCAGAGATGAGAAATGGGCAGTGTTGGGGAGTAACTAGTTACATGTTACGGCGTTATGTAATTTAATTACAAAATAAATGTACCTAATCAGTTACAGTTACTAAGAAAAAGTGTAATTAAATTAGTTACTTATGAAAATGTTAACGATTACAAAGGGGATTACATTTGAATATTTACACACATCCACATACAGATTTAATAGATTTTTTTTCTCAAATTGCACTAACTACTCTGAGACATACGGCCCTATAATTTCCGCGATGCGGAAAACACCGACTGTTTCGTAGAATCCAGTCATAAAAATGGAATTCCTAATATAGCCTAACGCGGACGGAATATGCCACATTTTGGATGAATAAATCAAAAGTAGGTCAGTACACTTGAATCAAAACGCGATATGGACTAGTATTAAGCCGCGAAAAGACAATATATGAATCCTGCATGTTCTGCATGTCTGTGGAAATCAGGCACGGACTGCCCATCAGGAGAACCGGGACAATTCCCGGTGGGGAACTATTTTAATATTATTATTGTATAATTGCCTGCCGAATATACTAAAGTGATTATTTCCGAATTCGCCATTCGATAATTAAATCTCTAATAAATCATGAATCGGTTAGTCGTGACTGGCAATGCTTCGGCTCGGTTTGGATCAGAGTACTCAATGTGAGAGAGAGAATGGAGAGGACTGTGGATGCGCACAGGTTGAGCAGAGAAGCTAAACTACTGATCAGGGTTTCAAGTGCAGGTCAGTTTCTTCTGTAAATATGCTATTGTAGTTTTCTCTTTGTTTACTTAGTTAAGCAGCAGCAGCCCATTTCTCATCAGTCGTCACTCAAAATACTGTATATCATAATTATGTTACAGTAGTAATTTAGCAGACAAATAATCATATTTTATAATAGGTTTAGGGGGAGCTAGGGCAAACAACAACACAACCCTTACGAAAATTAATGATGATTTTACTATAAATCCAATGGTTACTATATTGTCAAAGCATGGTAACCACAAATTAACCATGGTTTTTGCTACACTAACCATAGTTTAACTATGGAATTTGTAGTAAAAAATAAATAAAAATGGTAATCCATTTGCCAAAAAAAACTTACTTTTACTAATAAAAGCATGGTTATTTGTTTTAAGGGAAAAACATGACTCATGTTCAGTATTAGGATTTTTCTATAAAGATATTGTAGGGATGTACTAATTTTGACATGTAGGCAATTTAGAAAGTATAGTTTTGTTAAATCTTGAGTATTAAAGTCATGTGAGTGATAGATATCAGGGCAAAATAAAGAGACTGAAAAGAAAAATGGAAGTGAAGGTGCAGTTCAGGAGAGTCTCCCCAACCTAAGGATTTAAATATTTTTTTATGTGAGGTCCATACAAAAAATAGGGTTGTCCATGTTTCAGAACTTGTTGTGGGTGTATGAGTGTGAGATTTCCCAGCCTGAAATGTTTTTTCCCAGTCCGCCCCTCGTGGAAATTAATGGCGCAGACATGTGGTTTCATTTACTACACATAGGCCTACTGAAGCTTGCGGTGTTTGCAGCATCTGCCGCCTCAATATAGGAGTACATGAACACATAAACATAATTGCCAGAACTGCTCTGAGTCACTTCATGAGCATTTTACTTATTTTGAGAAAACTATCATCATATCATATACAAAGAGACACCAATGTTTCATTTCAATGTTTCAAAAATGTTTCAGGAGTTTAGTACACAGAATAGGACACATGCTTATTACATAACCGTATTTGAGTTGATGTATATGCTTTTATGCTTTTATATTTTTAAATGAACTATTTTTTCCAAACCATTGTTAGATGCAGTGTTTCCTGTAGTTGTGCAAAGATTTGAAGATTTGGAAAGTATCAGTAAACTATTTCTTATGATTT
>NW_015507088.1:157958-188450 GCF_001515645.1 Sinocyclocheilus grahami
TATTAAGCCGCGAAAAGACAATATATGAATCCTGCATGTTCTGCATGTCTGTGGAAATCAGGCACGGACTGCCCATCAGGAGAACCGGGACAATTCCCGGTGGGGAACTATTTTAATATTATTATTGTATAATTGCCTGCCGAATATACTAAAGTGATTATTTCCGAATTCGCCATTCGATAATTAAATCTCTAATAAATCATGAATCGGTTAGTCGTGACTGGCAATGCTTCGGCTCGGTTTGGATCAGAGTAATCAATGTGAGAGAGAGAATGGAGAGGACTGTGGATGCGCACAGGTTGAGCAGAGAAGCTAAACTACTGATCAGGGTTTCAAGTGCAGGTCAGTTTCTTCTGTAAATATGCTATTGTAGTTTTCTCTTTGTTTACTTAGTTAAGCAGCAGCAGCCCATTTCTCATCAGTCGTCACTCAAAATACTGTATATCATAATTATGTTACAGTAGTAATTTAGCAGACAAATAATCATATTTTATAATAGGTTTAGGGGGAGCTAGGGCAAACAACAACACAACCCTTACGAAAATTAATGATGATTTTACTATAAATCCAATGGTTACTATATTGTCAAAGCATGGTAACCACAAATTAACCATGGTTTTTGCTACACTAACCATAGTTTAACTATGGAATTTGTAGTAAAAAATAAATAAAAATGGTAATCCATTTGCCAAAAAAAACTTACTTTTACTAATAAAAGCATGGTTATTTGTTTTAAGGGAAAAACATGACTCATGTTCAGTATTAGGATTTTTCTATAAAGATATTGTAGGGATGTACTAATTTTGACATGTAGGCAATTTAGAAAGTATAGTTTTGTTAAATCTTGAGTATTAAAGTCATGTGAGTGATAGATATCAGGGCAAAATAAAGAGACTGAAAAGAAAAATGGAAGTGAAGGTGCAGTTCAGGAGAGTCTCCCCAACCTAAGGATTTAAATATTTTTTTATGTGAGGTCCATACAAAAAATAGGGTTGTCCATGTTTCAGAACTTGTTGTGGGTGTATGAGTGTGAGATTTCCCAGCCTGAAATGTTTTTTCCCAGTCCGCCCCTCGTGGAAATTAATGGCGCAGACATGTGGTTTCATTTACTACACATAGGCCTACTGAAGCTTGCGGTGTTTGCAGCATCTGCCGCCTCAATATAGGAGTACATGAACACATAAACATAATTGCCAGAACTGCTCTGAGTCACTTCATGAGCATTTTACTTATTTTGAGAAAATTATAGTCATATCATATATAAAGAGACGCGAGATTTTCAATGTTTCAAAAATGTTTCAGGAGTTTAGTACACAGAATAGGACACATGCTTATTAGATAACCGTATTTGAGTTGATGTATATATGTATATTTATTATTATTTTTAAATGAACTATTTTTTCCAAACCATTGTTAGATGCAGTGTTTCCTGTAGTTGTGCAAAGATTTGGTTTCAAAAATAGTATCAGTAAACTATTTCTTATGATTTTAAATCTGCATTGAACTTCAGATCAATCTCAAAGTAAAAGGCGGTATTAAAGTCTGATTTTGTGGTGGATGTGTTCAAATGTGATCATCTTAATTCAAGTAATGAAGGATTGTGAAAGTCTGACAGTGTTGAGCACTACTGTAAGGTTAACCCTGCATGCTGTAAATGTTGGAAAATTATTTTGCAAATAAACATTCATTAGAAATTTAGAAAAGTAATCAGTTACATTACTTTAATAAAGTAATTGAAAAAGTTACACTACTATTACATTTTAAATAGGGTAACTTGTAATCTGTAACCTGTTACATTTCCAAAGTAACCTTCTCAACACTGGAAATGGGTGGATGAGGGAAGAGAGGAGGATACAACGGAGGAAAGATGGGAGGGTGAAAGGGAGCGTAGGTTTAGTCTAAAAGTAACCAGTATAGGGGTTGGTGGTACACGGGTAGCAAAATGTAGTTGAAATGTAATGAAGAAATGATCAGAGATATGAAGGGGTTTTACCAGAATGTTGTCTGCAATACAATTGCGTGTGTAAATTAAGTCAAGTTGGTTGCCTGATTTGTGTGTGCTTGTAGTGGTAAGTCGTTTGAGATCAAATGAAGCAAGGAGTGAATGGAAGTCTGTAGCATAAGGCTTGTCCAGATGAATGTTGAAGTCGCCAAAGACTAAAAGTGGACTGCCATCCTCCGGGAATGAGGACAGCAGCCCATCCAGCTCTTCTAGGAAGGCGGATAGAATTTGCCCAGGAGGGTGGTAAATTACCACAACCTGGAGTTTTACAGGAGCTGTTATAGTGATCACATGAGATTCAAATGATTGTGAATGAAATGATAGTTATAATTGCATAGGGGAGAGTGGGTTGAGTATTTCCAATTGTTAGAAATGAGCAGACCACCCCGGCCAACCTGACGAGGGGTGTGAGAGAAAGAGCAGCTGGGGTTGCTGAGTCTTCTGGACGAATCCAGGTCTCAGTCAAGCCCAAGATGCTGAGTGTGGATTGTAAAGAAAAAGCAGAAATGAAGTCTGCTTTGTTGACAGCTGACTGACAATTCCAGAGACCCATAGAGAAAGAAAGAGGTGCAGTAGAGGATGTAGAGATAGGATGCAGGTTAGCAACATTGCGTTGCCGTCTGCGTGTGACCGTAGAGCGTCGTCGAGAGACAACCGGAATGGTTTGGAAACACATGATAGAGGTGGGAAAGAGAGGACAGAAAAGGAGAGTGTGTACAGGGAAGATAAAAATTATACTTAAGTGCCTTGGCGGTTTTGTTGCTCGGTAAAGTCGCGCAGGTAGAGTCGCAGGTCTTTACACTCGTTGGTCTTCCCACGAGGAGGCCTGAACGCTTCCGCTGATGCTTCCGCGTCAGAGCACAGACATCAGATAAATACAGTCTAAAAGACTAAAGTGAAAACAGCTGTGGCCGCCTTCTAATTAGCACAGCCAATAGTCTATAGCAGGGCAATTCCCCCAATCGAAACTACAGTTCGCACTTAAACGCAGGAAGGGAGCAATTAAATTACACGCGCTCCTTCTTAGCCGAGTGCAATTATTATAATTACCAGAAAGTGCAATCAAAAATACAAACGCAAACAAAAATATAACGTAGAAATAGGCAGAAAACGAAACATTCCTTCATAGCAGCAAGTAATAATTAAAACAGCAGATCTATAAAAAAGTATTACGCAAAACACTCACGTGCAGCCGTCTGTCTCTTCTGTTGACTAATCGCTTGGCACTGCTTTGGACAGAGCCACACTCTGTTGGGCCTTAAATTACACTAAACTGTTAATATAACACTGTCACAGTACATCAGACAGTTGCAGTTTAAAAATTAAAAGATGATCTAGAGCAACTCTCAAAAAACTCTCATGTGGAAGCGAGATGAGGGAGAAACAGATCGATCAAGATCTCAGATCCAGGGCAGGTGCACCAGGAGTCGAACAAGGGAGATGAAGTGATAAACATTTCTACAATCCCTCTATAGACCAGCTGCATTTCTGTTTTATCAAAAGGCCTCTGTAAATACAGCTAAAGAGTCTCAGACAAAAGTGGACTTATTCAAGTTTCTTCTCAACCTTCAATTAAAGGTCTGGGATGATACAATTAAAGCAGCAATACGTACTTATGATAAGAAGGTAACATCTTTTAAGCCCAAGTCCACATTTATTCCATGTGTTTCCTGTTTAACGTTGAATTCTTTCTACAAAAAAGTAACATGAAATTGACAAGGTTTCTGCTTCTAAAAGACGAAAACAATATAATCTTTCGAAAGAAGTTGAAGCTTTGGATTGGCTTTCATATATTGATGATCTTGTAATAAAAAGAGCAGACAAGGGAGGAGCTGTTGAGTTTTGGGCAGAGATCAGTATATTGAAGAAGCCTGGCGGCAACTACAGAATTGTGAGTATTACCAGCTCCTGAAATTTAACCTGACAGAAAGGATTAAAACTGAATTGACTGATGTATTGACACATGCTAAGACTGAGGGATGGATTTCACAGAATGAGTATGATTTCTTGTTTTGTAAAGACCTGAGAATTCCTACTTTCTATATGTTACCTAAAATACATAAACATTTTGAAAATCCACCAGGGAGACCCATATTTAGTGGGAATGGGTCTATTACAGAACCAGCTTTAAAATGTGTTGATTATTTTATAAAACCAATGGTTAGTGAACTTCCTTCTTACATTCAAGATGCAACTCTTATATTGAATATTATTAAGAAAATGAAAAATATATCTATATTGGCGACTATGGATGTGGAAACACTGTACACAAATATAGATCATGAAGAAGGACTTGAAGCATTATCACATTATCTAGAAATTAGATCACCTTTTGAGGAACCACCAGCTTGTTTTATTTTACAACTAGCAGAATGGACATTGAAAAATAATGCTTTTTTTCTTCTTCTTCAGATTAGCTATTTAAACAAACTAGGGGTACAGCAATGGGCGCTTGTTTTGCCCCTAACTATGCAAATTAATTTCTGGGATTTTGGGAAAATAGATTTGTATTTTAAGATTCCATTTCATATTTAGACAACATTGTGTGGTGGGGAAGAATTATAGATGATGTCATCGGGCTCCGAAGTAGATCTGTTGGCTTTTCATTCATATTTAAATACTTTTAATGTACATTTGTAGCTTAGTTTGGATTTTTAATTTTCTCAAATTAATTTCTTGGTTTTAAAAATATCTAATAAAGGAAAATAACATACAACCGTTTTTAGAAAAGAAACTGACAGAAATACTATCTTAAGAGCAGACAGTTTTCATCCCCCATGGTTGACCGATAACATTCATTTTGGACAGTTTCGGAGGTTAAAAGGAATATGTGATGAGCAGGATTTTGACATCAAGGCCCAAGATATGATTCAAAGATTTAGAGTTTTTATTAAAATTGTGTAATTTATAAGGCATACAATGAGGTTAAAAGCATCAGTAGAGATGAGTTATTGGTACAAAGACAAAAATTGAGTCATTCTGAAAACTCAGTTTATTTGGTGACGCAATACAGTACAGAGGCAAGTAAAATCAAGAAAATTGTAAAAACTAATTGGGAAATCTTGATGAGTGACTCTCACCTTAGGGAAGTTCTACCTGAATCTCCTTCCATTGTGTTTAGAAGAGCACCAACTATTAAAGATAACCAAGTACTTGACTTTAAAGATGAAAGATGACTTCTCACAAGTTTATGTTCAAATGTACAGATGTGGTAATTGCAATCATTGTGAGAATATGGTTAAAATTAAAATTTCATATGAAAATGGCTGCAGACTTTGTCTCCTCCCCGTCTTTCAGTGCGCTCTTCAATCCGCAGACCGTGGCCAGTGTTGCCAGACTGTATGGACGATTTCCAGCCCAAAAGCTCACAAAAACCCACCCACTACAACAAAAACCGCCCAAAAGTTTAACTGTCAAAATAATGTGATAGAATATGTCAGTCAAGGTTGATAAGAGCCATTTTAACTCCTTAAAACAAAAAAATGATGACAAAATAGTATAAATATGATGTTAGATAAATTTCCCATGGATTAAATTGGGGCAAATACAGTAAAGAGAATGACCAAATATGATTAAAATATGCAAGTAGACACTGTCAAAACGACAATCAAAAAATTAACCGATTCCCTCGAAAAAAACACATGCATCATTTTCAATGTCAACCGTCAGAATTTAAATGCAGAAAACTGCCCAATATAAGTGATCGGAAAAACCGCATAATTAGGTATTTCACACTCAATTAGCACACACATGACAGTCAAAACTGTGCCATTCATTGATGCATACTGTATGATAATCTGACAATTAAAATTAACAACAATAATGCTCTTTCCTTCGTGTCACTCTATAATTTCACACAGAACTAGAGGAAGTCTTTTGTGAAGTTCATATTGTAGAACATTACAGAACTTTGCACAGTCAAAACTAACAAGTCCAGCAGTTTTCAAGGATATACCAATCTGGACCATTTAAAAAAATAAAAGACAGGATCGAATAGATGGGCTATAAATATATTTTGATTAAATAATTTAACTGCTCTGATTTGTGATATTAGAGCCTTCATGTCAACTCTCCCTCAACAGGTGTAGTTCAGGTTTTGAGAGTTAAAACACTCTCCCACTCTTTATCATGTAACTTATATTTAGGCATTATGATCACCTATACAGTTATACATTCAAAATCATATCTGTTATCACGCTAAAAACCCGTCACTCTTGAATAACCATGTCTGTCTGCTGATCTCTAGTGATTGGCTAAAAGTGCGGCCGCGACGTCGACGTCAACATCAGCATTAGCGCCTCTGCAGTGTGTGTGTGTGTGTGTGTTTAGTAACGTCGTGATGGCTGATTGGATGCAGTATATGCACACTTGGGCTTGTTTGTTAACCAATTACCCTATACAATTTATATGTCTAAAAAACCGCCAAACTGACCCCAAACCAGCCCAAATTTTGTCCACCCGCCCAAGCCAATTTGCACCCACACAATCAAATTCAAACCCACCCAATCTGTCAACACTGACCGCGGCGACACAGAGCGAGCGGACACAGAACAGAAACAGAGGACACAAGGTGTGTGTTTATCGATAGATTGTTATAATATCTGTATCTGTGCAGTTCTTTGCCATAAATACAGTTTACAAAATGTCACGAGGGAGCAATCGGTTTCCCATCTACTGTAAAGTTTTCGCTGCGTTCACCCCTCATCACACCACAGCTGTTTCCTCCAGCAACAATGTAGCCTTATGAACGCATACTTTATAAAAACGATCATGTTGCTATTTTCATTTAAAAATTTAACTTTCAATAAAAACCATATTACAGTGCATGTGGCATTAACTACCATACAGTCATGCACAGAACTGATTAAAGACAGTGACAGACAGCACTCATTTGAACTAAATATCAGAGTGATTGACAGAAATAACATAATGTTTTGTTTTGTATTAAATAATGACCCAGATTGTGAAATATATTTATTAGCTATAGAGTAAGGGATTTTTTATGTCACTTTGACACTAGACAATTACATTAAAATAATATTTTTCTATATATTCTTAATTAATTCGAATGAATAACCTATTAGCTAAAAAATCAAATCAAAAATTTATTTTAAGAGGTTGAATTAATGTAGCTTTTTATTTGTATTTTATTTATTTGTTTATTTTTATTATTGTACCCTCATTGGGGGCTGAGCCCTCCTAAAATGAAACTCCTAGAATCGCCCCTGCAAATCTGTAATCCTCAATATTAGGGATGCACCTATATGATTTTACGATACCGATTTTAACAAACAACTATTGGCAGATTCCGATACTGATATTGGTCAATTGCATACAGTACTATACCGTACTAGCTAGTTTATTTCTGCATTAAATTAATTTCACTGAACATGGATTGGATCCATTTAATATTTGTCCCAGTTATGTTTAGTTCAGTCTTATTTGGTTTGTTTCATGGACTTTTAGTTTGTTCATGGTCAGTTTCCTTTTTCCTTTGTCTTTTGGTGCGTTCAAGTCATGTCAGATAGATCATATTTACGAGTTGAACACACATGAACGCCACCACAAAGTCGTTATTATGAGTGGGAAACTCGAAATTTTCTTTAAGCCGTGAGTTTCCGAGTTGGGGGCGTGTCAATGAGACACATGGCGGAATCGATGGATGCAACGTCTGTAATTGACGGTAACTTTTTGTTTAAATTGATAGTTTAGTTGTCCTATAAAGATTGCCAAAGTAAAACATAAATCACAATACTTACAGGTATTAAGCAGTGACATCGTCAGGCTTTTTAGTTACAAAAAATACGCTTTTTGAATGGCAGGATTGTAATATAACAATTAATAACACATTTTTATGTGATACAGATTAAAGTGGCTTCATAAATTACTTTTTAAAAATATTAAAAACGCAAAACACACCTGATGCGAATTCTTTGCTCTTAATTGCTCTTTTGTAGATTTTGATTGATTCCATTGTCCTCATTTGCAAGTCGCTTTGGATAAAAACGTCTGCTAAATGACTAAATGTACATACAGTTGCATTGGTAGCCACTAGGGGCATCAATTAAGCAACCAGCCAATCAAATGGAAATCTCTCCAGTCATAGTCATTAGAAAAACAAACCCACTGCTCTTCTGTATCAACCTGTCATTTGCAATATTACACCTCTTTACCAGAGACTGAAGTACCTGTAGTCCTGAAGTGACGTTTTTTTTTTCTTTTTTCGACTATGCTCTCTGTTTCATTAGTGTAAGATCAGGCTCACATGTGTCCAGCTCTGTGTCTGTGAAGAGTGACCAGTCGAAAGATGACGGGCCAAACTTAAGGAAGAGAAAAGCATCATCTAGCAAAAGGTATTTCATGTGTTTAACTTTACAGCATGGTTTTAACTAATTTCTACATATAAGGTTTATGTGATACAAGTTAACAAAAGTTATAATAATAAGTCACAGAACACTGTGTTTGATGATCTGCTTAACTGTTTAATGAACTCTTTCCAGTAATACAGTTACACAGGCAACAAAATCTAAATCCATCCATCCAGTGGCAAAAAGTACAAATCCACAGCTTTAATGTCTGTGCAGGACGAGAGAGAGCATGTGCAGATATCAGACACGCATGAATCTCCTGTAGTAATGTGTTTTTCTCTCTCTTCTGTTTGTGTCATTAGTGACAGATCAGGCTCACCTGTGTCTAAGAGGAGTTACCAATTGAAAGGTGACGGGCCGCACTTAAGGAAGAGAAGAAGAAAGTCTACCAAAAGGTATTTAATGTGTTTTGTATTACAGCACTTCATTAACTAATTTCAACTGTATTATTTGTGAGAGAATTTGAATAAATAAAGTCACAAAGCAAAACCACAGAACACTGTCGTTTAAGCTTCAATGAGCTCTGGAGCTTCTTTCTAGTAATACAATTCCACCGTTAGTCACTAGGGGACATAAATTCAACATGAAAAGATACCTGTCAACCAAACATAAATACATCACTCCATAGTCATGAGAAGGACAAATGCAGGGCTGTACTGGATTTATTTCACTAAATACTTTCAAATGAGACTGAAGTACCTCCTTCTTATGTGTTTTTTCTTTCTGTTCTTTGTGTCATTAGTGTAAGATCAGGCTCACATATGAACATTAAAATCTTATGAAAGCCAGGAAATAAGCTGGTTTAGGGTTTTGAAACATTTAAAACAAATGATTAAATACAAAATGTAAAAATATTAAATGTATTCAGTGACAATATTATGCTGTGATAATTAGGACTGGGTTGAAAATATTAATTTCTTGAATTTAATAAATGTTAATCAATTCTTAAATCCTAATAACCGATCTATGCTCATTTCATTTGATGTGTGAACAAAACTTATTGAAACATATTGTATTTGTACACTAGCATGCCTCCTATTTAATAAATCATGATAAGCTTTGTACTTTGTTACTTTTGAGATAAAACAAAGTCTTAGCTTTCAAATTTGATGAAATTCAAACAAGAAATACAGTTTTGTCTGTCTTTAATGCGATGTGACAGATCGCTGTAGTTGTCTGTTCAAGCGGCATGTGAAACAATCATCTCTTCCTCTTACTACCACTTACTGAACATGAATGAACATCAGATGGTGTGTTGAAAGAAACCATACTGCTTACCACAGTGTATCAAGTCTCATGTAATTGCTCAATTAACCACTGAAATATGTTAATAAAACAGTTTGCATACAATGTCCTGTAACGTTACTTTTACCTTAGAAAAGCCATTCAGTGACCCTAAACTTAATAGTTAGCTAGAAAAAATTAAAAATTATATATATTTAAATGTGTGTCTATGTGTATTTTATTTATATATATATATATATATATATATATATATATATATATATATAATCTTCATAATGAATATAGCAAAAGCAGCAGAATGGCATGGAACTGTAAAGCTTGCTGCAGCAGCCTGGAAGATTTAATCACATTCAGGTAGAATAATGATAGATCTTTCGTTCATTTATTAATTCATAACAGCAATTTATGATTGATCATTGTAGTCAACATCATCTCTGCCATTAACAGGGCTAAAAATTAATTTTTGTGCAAGAGCGAGAGATTGATGCAACGCAGCATTTGTTGTAAATGAATGAAATGTAATGATGAGAACAAGATACTTAGCAATGTAACAGCAACATGGTCATTTTAAAAAGACAGCAGAAAAAGTCTACTATCCTATGAAATCTCTGCTTTCTGTTTTATTCCTTAAACAAAAACTTCATGTTCTGTTGTTCTTGTTCTTCATGTTCTTCATGCACAATTTTGAGGAGGAGTACAGAAAGCATTGTGGATATCAGTAACAGAGCAACCTTCTGTGGTAAAGTTTTTTTCTCTGTGTTCTTTGTCATTAGTGTAAGATCAGGCTCACAAGTGTCCAGCTGTGTGTCTGTGAAGAGTCACCACTCAAAAGAGCATGTACCACCTGACTTCAGTGAGAAAAACTCTACCGAAAGGTATTTCTTGTGTTTTTTGTTGTTGGTGATATGCTATTAGAAATTTTACTCACTATCTTGAAGCTTCATTTCCATTCATTTCTCTGAACTGATGAATGCTAGGTAGGGGTAACCTGCTGGTTTGATGATTGTTTGACCAAATGATGAAGACAACTGTCAACCTGTTAGTTTCTATGTGATTTGTTGTTATGTGTGATTTCAGTAAAAAAGGGCAGACGACCACAGTAAATATCGGTATGGAAATTACACGATGGGAATCTCTAAAAGCACAGAAGGGACTAAAGAGTGATGTAGAAGTGGCAACTTTTCTTCTGAACAGGTGGGAACACAAACACTACTTTTAGATACCACAATTTACCTTTTAGTTTAATTTACAACGTATTTAATCAAACATGTCAAAATGCATAGTTTTATCATAGGCTAGATAATCTATAACATGTAACATTGAAAGTGCGTACATTGTGTCTTTTGAAACAAGTTCAGCACTGTAGCGAATTTAGCTCATGGGGAAATATGAATAATTAACCATAACTAATTATGATTAATTATTAACCTGTAATAAGTGTTAAAATACTCAGCATCCCATCAGCCAAAGGGTTCAAGAGGAAGACGGGTTTCTAAAAACATTTGTTTTGTAATGTGAGTTGTGATGATATTAGCTTCAGCTATTAGACTGTCTGACGTTGATGTGTGATGTCTCCAGTCAGTTTTTCCAGAGAAGAAATGACTAAAGAAGTTTGTATGTGCCTTCATGAAATAAAAAATACCCTATCAGAAATAAAGTGTCATTGATCGCAATAATGATCTTGTTTGAAGCTTCTAATCAGCATACTTTTTTTTTTCAAAAATAAATAAATACTGTTTCAAACAGGTTTCTTTTTTTCTTCTTTTTTTTTGCCAACAGGATTCAAATTGAGACAACCGACTATGAGAATCCTCGTTTCAAGAAAAGAAAGGAAGAAAATCTTGTCTGGATCTTCCAGGTTGGGACAAAATATAATATATATAATATTTATATTATAGCAAACAAATAGGTAATTCAACAAATGTAAAATATTGTATTTTTTATTTGTTTAAAAAAAGGTAGTTTATGTCTGCAAGATTTAGTTGTGTAATGATGAGTCAGCGGAGTGAGGATCCATTTGCAGCTTTTAATAAAAGTAAACACAGTCGTACAGGCAATGGTCAATGAACAGTAACAAGGTTATCAGAGATGAGACAAAGGCAGAGTAACAAGACAGGCGAGTGATCGGGGCTGGGAGCAAGCAGAGTAAACAACAGTTCAAAAACAAGGCAAGAGGGTCAAAAGGCAGGCAGTGAAGAATCCAAAAACGAGAGAAACAGTCCAGGGTCATACACAGTAATCCAACAGAAAAGATGATAATGCTCAGAAATGTCAGCCGGGGCAAAACAAGACTTCGCAAAGAGTGAGTGTGAGGCAGAGGCTTAAGTAGTCCCATAAACAAGCATCAGGTGAGCCTCGTAATCAAGGTCAGGTACGGAGTGATGGGAAATGGAGTTTGATGGGAAAAGTCAATACTCAGGTGATGGCGACCTCTGGATGACGATCAGGGGGAACCACAGAGGCCAGATTCGTTACAGAGCCCCCTCCCTATGAGCGGCTCCTGACGTGAGAAGGCAAATGATGCCGGGGTCTTCCGCGAGGACGAGATGGTTATCCGGATGGGTCCTGTGGAAGTCAGTGGTACGTGATGGGTCAAGAATATCCTTGGCTTCGACCCAGGACCTTTCCTCTGGCCCATACCCCTCCCAGTCCACGAGATATTGCAGAGCTCCTCCCCAACACCGAGAGTCTAGGATCTTCTGAACCTGATATGCCTACTCGCTGTCGATCATGAGAGGAGGGGGTCCCAGGTTCTGGGCCTCATCTAGGTCGTCCGCCCCTCTCGGAGCACCAGTGGCCTTGAGCAAGGAGACATGAAAGGTGGGTGAGATACAATATTGAGGAGGTAAAGCTAAACGGTAAGAAACAGGGGTTATTTGTTTAATGATTATGAATGGACCAACGTACCTGGGACTTAGTTTACGGCAGGGTAGCCGGAGGTGAAGATCTCGAGTGGAGAGCCAGACCCATGATCCCGGGACAAACTGCAGGTACTTCTGTGGGTTCCCCGGACCAGGGAAAGCGAGGTGGTTGGAATCCAAGTACGCATTGGAAGGGTGTGAGTCCAGTAGATGGTTTACGCAGTGAATTTTGTGCATATTCTGCCCAGAAGAGATATCTGCTCCAATCAGCCTGATTGTGGTGACAGTAAGACCTCAGGAAACGAGTGATCTCTTGATTTAGGCGTTCAGTTTGCCCGTTGGATTCAGGATGGTAGCCAGAAGTAAGACTGATGTTTACGATGAGGAGTTTAAAGAAAGTTGCCCATACATGAGAGGTGAACTGAGGGCCTCTGTCTGAGACAATATCATCAGGGAGTCCATAGAAGCGGAATACATATTTGCATTAAACCTCTGCCGTCTCTAGGGCTGTGGGTAATTTGGGTAATGGTATCAGATGACAGGACTTCGAGAAGCGAGCAATGACAGTGAGAATGGTGGTATTGCCTTTGGAGTTGGGAAGATCAGTGATAAAATCTATGGCGATGTGGGACCAGGGTTTTTGAGGAACAGGTAGTGGTTGTAGCAAACCCGCAGGCATCTGCTTGGAGGATTTGGAAGTGTTGCAGGTTACACAATTCTTAATAAATGCAATGATGTCAGTGCGAAGTGAAGGCCACCAGAACTTATTGGAGAGAAGTTGGATGGATGCAGTTATTCCTGGATGTCCAGAGCTGGGGAGATCATGAACTTGTTGAATTACTCTGTTCCTCAAGGAAAGAGGTACAAAGGTCCTGTTGGGTGGACATTCAAGCAGGTATACGATCTGTGCCCTGCATTTCTGCAATCTCAGTCATGACATCCCACTGCACCGGTGCTACAATGAGAGTGGTAGGCAAGATGGGATCTGGTGAAAGGGGTTGGAAAGCTGACTCAAATTGACGTGAGAGTGCATCTGCTTTGGCGTTTTTGGAACCTGGACGATACGTTACTGTGAACTGAAACCTAGTGAAGAACAGAGCCCACCTGGCCTGTCTGTGATTGAGTCTTTTTGCACTGCGGAGATATTCCAGATTGCGTGAGAACTGAAAAGGGACATTTGGACCCCTCAAGCCAGTGTCGCCACTCCTCAAAAGCCGCCTTCATTGCCAAGAACTCACGGTTTCCTACATCATATTTCTGTTCTGCTTGATTTAGCTTGCATGAAAAGTAGGCACAGGGGAAAAGTTTGGGTGGACTGCCATGACGTTGTGAGAGGACTGCCCCTACACCTGTGCTGGAGGCATCTATCTCTACCACAAACTCACGTTCAGGATCTGGGTGATGCAATATGGGTGCAGTGGAGAAACGTTCTTTGAGGTGGCTAAAGCTCTGTCAGCTGCAGGTGACCAGGACAAGCGACCTCCCTTCCTTCTAATCATAGACGTAAGAGGGGCTGCGATGGAGCTGAAGTCTCTGATGAATCATCTGTAGAAGTTAGCGAAGCCAAAGAATCTTTGCATCTCTTTGACAGTCGTAGGTCGGGGCCAGTTCAGGACAGCTTGCACCTTATGGTCATCCATTGCCACTCCCTCAGGGCTGACTACATATCCCAGGAATGTGGTACAAGTCTGGTGAAACTCACATTTCTCTGCCTTAGCGTATAACTGATGGGAGATTTAACGTTGTAGAACAGCTCTGACATGGTTAATGTGTGTCTCAAGAGAGTCAGAATAAACGACAATGTCGTCCATGTAAATGATGACCCATCTGTTGAGCATGTCACGGAATACATCATTTATGAATGCCTGAAAGACTGAGGGACTGTTGACAAGCCCAAACGGCATAACCCGGTACTCATAGTGCCCAGAAGTGGTAGAGAAAGCTGTCTTCCACTCATCCCCCTCTCTGATGCAAAAGAATTTCGTAGATCGAGCTTAGGGAAAGTACTTGGCTGAGCGAAGCTGTTCAAGAGCCGGAGGAACCGGAGGTAGAGGGTACTGGAATTTAACAGTTACTTAATTTAAACCTCTATAGTCAATACAAGGCCGAAGACTCGCATCTTTTTTCTTGACAAAGAAGAATCCCGCAGACAGAGGAGACGTAGATTGGACAATGAAGCCCTTAGCTAGTTTCTCCTCTATATAGGCTTTCATGGATTCAGTCTGTGGTTGTGAAAGGGGAAAGATTCTACCTTTTGGGAGGTGTGGTGCCGGGCAGCAGTTCGATGGCACAGTCGCTGGACCGATGTGGAGGTAGTTGGGTAGCTTTGGCCTTGCTGAATGCTTCAGCTAGATCAGCATAGTCTGAAGTAGGGATGGGTATCGTTAAGGTTTTAACAGTATTACTACTCTCACCGATACTGCTTATTGATTCGGTTCTTTAACTGTATTCTTATCGGTACTTTTTGTTTTATATATATATATATATATATGACAAATTAAGAGCTGAATTAACATTGCTTTATATTCTGAAATGTAAAATTAATATTTAATGAAATTAATATAAAACATCAATTTGTAAATGCACCAGTGTGCAGGCATTTTTAGTGTTTTATACATAAGATAAGATACAGTAAGAACATGAACAAAGAAACAAAGTAAAACAAACTGACAAATACAATAAAACAAATATACAAATGAAATTAAATAAACAGTGCTGTCATTTTTTCATGAAGTTCTACTAACATTACTGTTCAGGTAAGTAATAGCCTACAAAATAAATCTAAAAGTAATCAAATGTAAATGCCAGTCTGTCACTTTAAGACAATATATTGACACACATTGGATTCTCCCAGCTGTTCTCCTCTACTTAAGACATAAGCTGTGTTTAAGTAAATACTCTCTAAGCCGGCCATTTTGACACATTTTTGTGTGTATTTGATCGATTGGACATGCACCTGAAGTTCAAAGTGTAATTTGTTTGTCCATTTTGGAATGCGCCACGCGCACACATTTCAGCCTGAGGGACAGGGTAGCGTCTCTTGTGCGGATTGTGCTTTCAACGTTTTATTATCAAACATGTCCTGCAATTTAGCAACAGTAAAGATGGCATCTTACAACAATCGCCAATTGAGCTGATTCTGACTTTAAGTTTGGGTTTTAGGGAGGAACGAATGCGCATCGTTGTGAAGGGAAAGAAGTCGCGCAATACGAAACGCAGCTAGTTTTTAATAGCTTTACCTCATGTCTTCTTTTGTATAATCCTTAGAAGCCAAAATCGAAAAAAAAAAAGAAATTAGCTTAATAAAACAGCCACAGGCCTAAAGTGTAAGCAGATGTTTGAATGTTTAGTTTTCTCTTCTATCATAATTAAACAGGGCTTTCATGTTGCGCGTGCTGCTGCAGCTCCTCTGTGTGAGTGCGATCTCGCTTCTGAATTGCGAATAGCAAAAATGCATCATAGACAAATGCTTTGAAAAACAGCTGGTGACTCTGGTGAGATAGAATTTTCAAGATAATGTGTATATATAGCAATAATAAATGTATGTGTGTTTTATTCATTTTTCCAGTACCGATAGCAGAACCGTTAACGTCAGAGTTTATCGATACTCCGGTCTTTCATAATTTAGCCCCGGGACCGATTAAATACCGGGTTTCGGTACCCATCCCTAGTCTGAAGGAATATCGATTGAGTGCAAAGGGTCTACTTTGATGGTGGCTGCTTCAAGTGACATTGGTTCCAGAATCTGAAGACACTGTGTGAAACATTTGGCTGACCAGTGAGTGATTTGACCCTCAGTCCATGAGATCTGTGGGTCGTGTAGCTGAAGCCAGGGGAGTCCAAGTACAACTGGGTTGCTGGGAGCTTGTATGATGTAGAAACTGATTATTTCTGAATGCATGATGCCAGTAGCCAGGCAGATGTCATTGGTGGTGTATTGGACCTGACCGGCGCCCAGAGGTCTCCCATCTAGCGCTGCCACTGCCAAGGGAGATTTACAGGGTATGAGAGGGAGGTCATTCATTTTGGCAAAGTCAGCATCAATAAAATTTCCTGCTGCTCCAGAATCGATTAAAGCCATTGCCTCTATCATACTATCACCAACGGCTAGGTTAACAGGCACTTTGATACACCTTGAAATGGAAAATGACTGACTCAGATGACCGCAGATGAAGCGTAAAATTTCTCTGGGTAGGCTAAGCGGGGACCAGCCGTGGAGTGACTCAAAGGAGGTGCTTGGGGTGCTGGTTCTAATGTCGGCGAGGCAGACTCAGTTGTAGGTAGCTGTAGCGTTTGCATAGTCTTTACTAACTCCTCTGTGAGAGACGTGAGGTGTGCTAGCTAATGTTGGTGAGCGGCCAGCACGTTGCCCTGGGAAGAGACTTTGGTGGTGAGTCTGTAGACTGCTGCTGGATCGAGTTGATGTGAAGTCTTCTGTAATGATGAGTCAGCGGAGTGAGGATCCATTTGCAGCTTTTAATAAAAGTAAACGCAGTCGTACAGGCAATGCCCCGGCTGACATTTCTGAGCGTTATCATCTTCTCTGTTGGATTACTGTGTATGACCCTGGACTGTTTCTCTCGTTTTTGGATTCTTCGCTGCCTGCCTTCTGACCCTCTTGCCTTGTTTTTGAACTGTTGTTTACTCTGCTTGGTGCCAGCATGTTGCCAGCAATTGGCATGTTGCTTCCGATGCCTGGCCATGTTCGATGTATTGCCACTTTCGTATGGTTTCTTATACCACAATGCCTACATAACAGTTTTGTCCACCACCCTTTTTCAATAATCTTTATATTTTACGGGGAAGCCTAATGCTCCCATACATGTGATTTGAATTATGCAGAAGGCTTTTCAAGTTCTTCTGCTCCTCCACTAGCTATTGACTGATTAACATGCCCCTTTCATGTGAACACACGACTGCTTTGTCTGTATAGTGTCACTGTAACTCAACATTGAGTTTTAAGAAATGAAACCCAATGACCATTCGGAAGTGTTCACTTTGCTTGTCACTTATTTACTGTTAGTGTCTAAGTTAATGATATTGATGCAACATTAAATCTTAGTTGAGTTGTGTGGAATTTTGACAGCAATGCTCATAAATCAGTAGTGGCAATGTACCTGCTAAATTGCATATGAGGAAACTCTGGTTTGACATATATCTGGGTACTTTCAGTAATTTTGCTTAAAATGATTGGATAAAGTTTGTCCATGGCAAGTGATGTTCTAAAATTGTAATTTTTCTACTACATCATTGCTGTTTTGTAGTTAAATGCTTTTAACTACTAGGGATGTCCCGATAAAGTTTTTTTGTGCCCCGATCCGATCGGAGTCATTAAATATTGAGTATCATTGAATATCTGCTAATACTGAGTCCCAGTCCGATACCTGTATTTTTCTAGTGCTGGGTGCACTTTTAGGCACATTAAGGTTATTAAAATCAATCCAATGTATATGCTGACAACTACATATTTTTTATTAATGCATTACAAAGCTGTCCAACCTGTTCTTTACAGTTTTATTAATATTTTACAAAATAAACAAATATATTTTCTCTTATTATAACAGTTCAGCTGAGTGCAGCATTATAGTAAAACAAGTATACTGCCGTGCAAAGGCAAAAGACCGTAACTTTACTTGTGGACATTGCTAGTCTTGATGTGAACAATAAATCTATGCAAGTTAATCTGCTGAAAAAAATAGTTTGTCTTGGTAATCTTTAATCAAAATCTGAACATTTTCTGGAATGGTATTCCTTTTCTGATGACGTCAGTTTGACGGCTTGGGCAGAATATCCTTAGACACACCCCTCCAACCGTTAGGTTGCTATGAGTGAGAGACCGAGAGGAGGAGCGCAAAAATAAAACCACACCCTCTATTCAATATTCAGTTTCAGCTGGAAATATGTCAATACACTGAAATAAAGTCGGCAGCAACTTCCGGTTCACGCGAACTTTACCCATGCCTTTTGTTTAGATGCGCTTCAGTATGAAGTTACTGTGCTGGCTTGGAGTTCTACGGCGTTCTGCCTTTGTTTTACTGTCCATTAAAGTCTGCCGCATTTTAATTACGGTGTAACTTGTATAATTTCATACATCTGATATGTCACTGAAGCACTTTATTATACAAAGGAATTAGAGAGATCACGATCTACCAAACAGCTCTATATAACAAAGCACTGTAAAGACTAGATCCCTTGGCAGCAATACATAATTGTAAATAATCTTTAAATTTTTATTTATTTATTATTTTTTCCTTTTTAAAATGCAGATTATTCACCAGGCTGTCACTTTTAGTTGGACGCATGTAGACTCGAATGCCGTAGCATCTAGCATGATAAATCATAAAATCAGTAATAACAGTTCGCAATTAAATCCATATCCTACCTTTTCTTGTAACCCGATAAAATCAATCCATGGCGATGAGTGTCGTCGGAGATGTTTAATCTACAAGCATTCTGAGCATTCCTGCTTGCTGGCGTTAACATCAATCCACAAGGCTTTCATTCAAGCCTTTATATTAAAGCAATTATGCTATGTAGGCTGTAGCATTCTTTTATGTTCTGAGCATAGCAAATAAATTGGTTGCAAAATGGTATCCACTCACGTTTAACTTTTTGTCTGCTTGTTACGGTAAAAAAAATTAAGACAGCCCATGATCACTAGATTTTATACAGGTGTTACTGTAAGGATTTTGTAAATGGTGATCAGCAACCAAATATTGATAATGTGGAAGTTACTGCCTTTTGCCTTGGTGTGACAGACAATGCAACGGCAGAGTACAGTAACTTCAAAATAGAGGGAAAACAATTTTTGAATGTGGATAGATTTAATTACTAAAACATATAATTGCTGAATTTCCAGTGTCCTACCTATAGTTAATTTGGCTGGACGAGTAAAAAAACTTAAATTTTTCTCAGTTTCACACTCTAGCGAGTTGAGGTCTTTTGTCTTTGTAGGGCAGAATAGTGTACTAAACATGTACATCAGCATCTCTGCCATGTTAAGATTTAGGCATTTTTGTGATTAAGGGTGCTTTCACACATTGGGTTCGATTGCTTGGTCCGAACCCGAGTTCGATTGCTCCCCCCTGCCCCTGCTGGACTGCGTTCATATTATATTATTTGGGTCTGAACCGTGGTTCGTTTGCGTCATCAAGTCAGCAGCTGTTCACCCCGTTGCTTAGTAACGACGGCGCAGGAGAAGGCGGCAAATGCATAACATTGCTCTCTGCACTTTTATATATTTACTTTTTGAACCGTTCATTTTGTTTACAAAGCTTTGGTACATAACTGCATGTACATCTGTCTTACGAATGTACTGCAAATGATCTAAAGAATGCTGAAGGTGAACAGAAATGAGATATACAGCTCTCTGTTTGCAGCGCGTCTGTCATGCTCGTCAAGAAAGTGAGTGAAACACACCCATAAATACACATATTTATCAAATAATACATCATTAATAGTGGTTCACTTCCGCGATTTGGTACGATTGCGTTCACATCAGCAGCGAACCGTACTGGAGTTCACTTGAACCGTACCCCAGACCACCCTTTTTAAGCGGACTCGGGTACAGTTCACGGGTGCGCACCGGAGTTTGGAAGACAGCGTTCGCATCATCCAAACAAACCGAACTCTGACATTAATCGAACGCAGGTGTGCACCAAAAGTGCTAGTGTGAAAGCACCCTAAGATTACCTCAATCTTATGCTTCGATCAAACTGATGGGAGTAATCTCATAATCATAGAGACCATTAAAAAATTGTGGCATACTCCGATTTTAATTGCAATAGACATTCATGTAAACTAAAAGTATTACTGCTCTGACCAAAAGCACATGTTCCTGGGCATACACAGATGCTGTGTGTTGTTCTCAGAACTTCATGAATGAACTCTGTGACATTACTCTGACGTTTTCCTTACACTTCGAATCGTTAAACTCTTGTCAATATGGCTCGTTGTGCAGCCTCTGCTCTGTATTTTCATCCTCAGGTGATGCAAAGAAAGGGAGTGAAGGCTGTTATGCGAATTTCATTGTTATCCATCGTCGTCCGAGTTGCCTCAGATAACGCGCTGTGTTTCGCTGAGTGTTTAGATTTTAGGTGCTGTATCAAATCAGCAGTATGGTATGAAGCTCTGTTGCTACCACCTCGCAAAATGCTGTCATTGCATACATTACGTTGCTGTTGGACTGCTTTCGTATTTTCACAAAGCAGACAGTTTAGAATCAGAATTTAGCTTCGCATTCCTGACATTGATTGTGCTCTCCGCTTACAAAACCTGTATTAAGGATCAGGCTTCATACAGCCGATACCGATCAGTTAAAATTCGGCCCTGAACCTTGAGATCGGCTCGGGACATCCCTAATTATGTTTCATATGTGGATATAATACTTGGTTAAATTTGGTTGTTGTAACCATCTTTGTTTTATATGCTTTAGGACCTTGAGAAAAAAATTAATGCATTTCTGAAGTTTGAGCTGAACAAGTTTAAGAAGATTTTAAAAAAAGAGAACACACAATACTTTGTGCAGGACTTTACACAGGACATGTGTAAAGTCAAAGAAGCAGCTCTTGATATCACGCTATACTTCCTAAAAAATATGAAGGAAGATAATCTTGCAGATACTCTAAAAGGTAAGATACTTATGACCATCTGTCATATTGTCACTATAACATATATCATTGGAAAATAACTGTAGGATCAATTGTTTTTGTTGTGTGTGTTTAGATGAGGTGGTCTTCATTCATCAACGACAACTTAAGTGGAACCTGAAGAAGAAGTATGAATGTGTGTTTGAAGGAATTGCGAAGCAAGGCGACTCCACACTTCTGAATAGCATCTACACAGATCTCTATATCACTCAGGGTTGTAGTGAACAGGTTAATACTGAACATGAGGTGAGACAGATTGAAGTTGCTTCCAGACGTTATGAATCACAGGAGATACAGGTTGAATGCAACAATTTGTTTGAAGCACCTGAACAAGACAAGCAGATCAGAACTGTACTGACAAAAGGAGTTGCTGGCATCGGAAAATCAGTCTCTGTGCAAAAGTTTGTTGTGGACTGGGCCGAAGGAAAAGAAAATCAAGATATCAGCTTCATATTTCCACTTCCATTCAGAGAAATGAATTTAAAAGACAAAGGAAAACTAAGTTTGATGAGCCTTATAAGTCAGTTTTTCCCAGAGACGAGAGGAATGAACCTTACAAAAAATGATCAATTCAAAGTCCTGTTCATTCTTGATGGTTTGGATGAATGCCGTCTTCCTCTAAACTTTGCTGGTAATGAGACGTGGTCTGATGTTTCATCACCAGCCTCTCTGGATGTTCTCCTAACGAACCTCATCAAGGGAAATCTGCTTCCTTCTGCTCTCATCTGGATCACCACCAGACCAGCAGCTGCCAGTAAGATTCCTCCTGACTGTATCGACCGGGTCACAGAGGTCAGAGGGTTCAATGATGCACAGAAGGAGGAGTACTTCAGAAAAAGAATCACAGATGAGGATCTGGCCAGAGAAATCATTGATCATGTTAAACAATCAAAGAGTCTCTTTATCATGTGCCACATCCCAGTCTTCTGCTGGATTTCAGCCACTGTTCTCCAGAACATTTTAGAGGAGAAAAGAAATAATGTTGTGAAAAACAATCAGGCTGATGATGCCTCCAAAACACTGCAGGAGTCAAATACTGAAGACACTCCTAAGACTCTGACACAAATGTACACACACTTTCTCAGATTTCAGATCCAGCAGAGCAGACGAAAGTATGATGGAGAAAACACACCAGATGTTTCCTGGGATAAAGATGCAATCTTTTTTCCTGGGATAAAGATGCCATCCTTTCACTGGGGAAACTGGCATTTCATCAGCTGCAAAAAAACAATCTGATCTTCTATGACACAGATCTGGAAGCCTGTGGTATTGACGTCTATAAGGCATCAGTGTACTCAGGCATGTGTACCCAGATCTTTAAGGAGGAAACGGGGATCGTTCTTGGCACGATGTACTGCTTTGTTCACATGAGCATTCAAGAGTTTATTGCAGCCCTTTATGCACATCTGTTTCTAGACATCAACAAGAAAAGTGCATTTGTTCAAGACTCTACAGAACAGGAAAACAAAAAGGAGACTATGATTGATTTGCTCAAGACTGCAGTGGACAAGGCACTCGAGAGTGACAATGGACACCTGGACCTTTTCCTTCGATTCCTCCTTGGTTTGTCACTCCAGTCTAAAAAAACACTCTTACGAGGTCTGTTGACACAGCAAAATGACAATGACCAGAGCAAAGAGGAAATAGTTCAGTACATCAAGCAGAAATTTGAAGCTAATCTGTCTCCAGAGAGATCCATCAATCTGTTCTACTGTCTGAATGAACTGAACGACCAAACTCTGGTGAAAGACATTCAGACCCACCTTAGCAAAGGAAGCCTCTCATCTGCTGATCTTTCACCTGCGCAGTGGTCTGCTGTGGCCTTTGTGTTGTTGACATCAGAGGAGGAGATGGAGGAATTTGAGCTTCAGAAATTCAAGAAATCAGACGAGTGTCTCATTCGACTATCACCAGTCATAAAATCCTCCAAAAAAGCTTTGTAAGTAATTTGTCATATTTTTGCACTCATCTGAAAAACATGTATTGATAATTTTCTTTAATCATATACCACCTGCAAGTAAATTCTAAACATTCTGAAATTATCCTTTCTGTATAGTTTCATTGAATATACCCATATTCAATTTTCATATTTGTTTAACCATACAAAAATAATTTAAACATATGTATAGTATGATTTTGGGCTAAACAAAACTAATCAAAATCATTAATAAAAATGTGATTATTGATTAATCGCATTTATTGTGCAGTGCAGTGAAAACATCTAGTCTTGGCACTTTACAATTGTGAATAACACTTTAAAATTTAAAATATATCAGAGGACACAGACTCTGCTGCTGTGGGGAAAAACTTATAAATCAAACATGAGCCTGGCAGGTGTTCTAGCCGATGTGGGTGTTTCATATAAAAATACTGCTTTCACATAAGTGAATGTAACTTACCTGTTAACATTTAGTTTTTACTTTTGTATTTCTTTATCATTAATTTAGTGACTTTGAAATTATGGGCAAGCAGTGTTGTTTTAGATCATAATGTTTCTTTTTTTGCACATAATGTATAGCACAGCCTGCTTAGATTCATTTACCACGTTTGTTTTCATAGACTTCAATTTGCACATTATTGGAAGACAACACTGAGCAGGATGTGGCATAGTATTTTCTCATTAAAAATAAAGAAAACAATAATTTACTTAGTCCTAATTAATAAAATAATCAATCTACAGATTGTTCAAGCTTGTTTATCTTATGTAGCAATTATCTCTGTGTCTGAAAAATACTAAGCTATGAACCTCACAGTATATATTTTGCTTGTAGGTTAAATGATTGTGACTTAACAGACAAAAGCTGTTCAGTTCTAGCTACAGTTCTTGAATCAGATACAAGACTGAAAGAGCTGAACATGAACAACAATAATCTGCAGGATTCAGGAGTGAAGCTGCTCTGCACTGGACTGAAGAGCCTAAAGTGTAAATTGGAGATACTGAGGTAAGTTTTGTGAAAACAGTCAAGACACTGATCTCAATCTAAATTGAAATTGATTTGTAATAGATGTTTACAAATTATTTGTGCATGGTTTAACATGTTACATGTAAAATCTGTTAAAAATGTTTAAAATATGATATTTTGTATTTTCAGTTACTTGCTTGGATTAAGACTGTCCTTGTTCCTTAAAGAATGTTTTGAAGTAAACTGAAGAATGTTTACTGTCTCTCTTTTCTTTCTCTACAGGCTGAATAATAACAGGATTACAGCAGAAGGTTGTGCTGCTCTGATTTCAGCGTTTAATTCAAACCCTTCAAACCTGAAAGTCCTTAATCTGAGTGAGAATAAACTAGGAAACTCAGGAATTGAGAAGATCTGTCATCTGATGAAAAATCTACACTGTATATTGGAGAAACTGAAGTGTGTATTTTCATTTCTCATTATTGTAATAGTTTTTACTTAATTACATTAAGTCAGTAAACATTACTTATATAATGCATTAAATAACTGTTATATGTTAATAAAAAATGTGTGTATATATATATATATATATATATATATATAGACTTTCAGACTGCAGTATCATTGAAGAAGGATATAAAACTTTGACTTCATCTCTAAAGTCAAACTCACACCTGATTGAGCTGGATCTCACAGGAAATGATCCTGGACAATCAGGAGTGGAGGGTCTCTTTGATTTACAGCGGGGTGAATGCTGTAAATTAACAACAATCAGGTAATATTTGTCTTTACATTTTTCAAAAAAGTCAGAGGTTTTCAGCTAGGTTGAGGAGACAACTGGGTCCATGCGGAATTAGAATGACAGGGAAAACAATTTGCTGAATTTCAGTTTAAAGAAATTCAACACCTTCACACAACTGAATTGAATGACACTAAAACTCAGGTTTTCTGACACAATAATAGTTCCCTTTCAGTCGGTCACTCTCGACGTCACGTCGGATGACCGACGAATTGGGATCTCACTTAGAGAGACCAATCTACTTCGAGTGTAAACTAAACGAGCCAATGCACATTGGCATGCGATGATTGCATCCAGCTGCCGCTGATCACAGCGTGAGTATAAGTAGGCAGCAGGTGCAGCGCATATTCGGCTTTTTCGCTTCGGAGCCGAGCGATCACATTGTTCTGCTCCTGACTACTCTACTTAGAGAAGAAGACTACAGCACACTAAAAGAGCTTTTTTCCTAAAAGAACATTTACGGGTGTGTCTTTTTAAAGACGACGTTGTGTGGCAAACTTGACGTTACGTCTTTGTAAAGACGATGTGGGTCTTGCTATAGACAACGTATCACCCAGGCATTTTTGGATGCAGTCGTTACCTGGCGCTGGGTAATGGTCACGATCGCTGCCTCACGTGCCTGGGAATTTAGCACGCTGCGGTGGCATTTGTGGATGAGTCATGTTCTCATTGCAGGAAGATGATCATCTCGGATTCGCAGGCCAAGCTCCGTTGCCTCTGCCTCGATCTAGTTCTCGTCATGGCGGCAGTCAGGCGGGGGCTACTTCAGGCAGTAGCACGGGCGTTCTGAGGGTAACAGTGAGGGCAAACCCTCCAGGGAACCAACCCTCGGGAGACCATCACTCCTTTTGCACTCCGCAACCAGTTGAGCTGTCAATGGAACGTGCTGGGCCCTCTACAAGGAGCGTACCAGCAGTATCCTTTGGTGCTCCTCCCGATGACCGGATGTCAATCGCTGCATCGGAGAGTGAGCCGGAGCTTTCTGGAGATGAAGATTCGGCTGTGCTGCTGTCCTCCGGGACTGTAGCAATGCCTGAATTGGATCCGGAAATAACGGCTATGCTTTCCTGGGCCGCCGTGAGTGTAGGGCTCGAGTGGAGACCTCCACCGTGTCCCGAGCCCTCAAGGTTGGGCGATTGGTTCTTCGGGGTGGTCCGTGCTGGTTTTCAGCGCCCGCCCTGGTGCTATTCTTCCCAGAAGTGCATGAGGAGCTTACCAGGCTGTGAATGGCACCTTTTTCTGCCGGAAACCGACCGGCTAACTCCTCCCTCACTACTCTCGACGGTGGTGCAGCTAGGGGGTATACGGGGTCCCCCCGGTGGAGCGGTCGATTGCGATGCAGTTGTGTCCTAACACCGCCTCCACCCGGCAGGGAGAACCGTGCCTCCCCTCCCGGGTCTGTAGGTACTCGTCTGGCCAGTGATGCTTATACGGCCTGTGGAGAAGCCTCCTCCGCCTTACATGCTACGGCGTTACTGCAGGTTCATCAGGCTAAAGCACTGAGGGACCTGCACGAGGGTGGTCACGATCCGGAAGTTCTAAAAGAGCTCCGAACCGCAGCTGATCTCGTACTCCGAGCGACGAAGGTCACAGTGAGTTCTCTGGGTGGTGCAATGTCCACACTTGTGGTCCAGGAGTGTCACCTCTGGTTTTGTCTGGTCGACATGAGGGATGCCAACAATGTTCGGTTCCTCAAGGTCTCTGTGTCCCAGACCGGCCTTTTCGGCAACGCAGTCGAGAACTTGGCCCAGCAGTTCTCGGCTGCACAGGAGCAGACTGAGGCGATCCGACCTTCTGCCCCGGCGAGCAGCTGCTGCCTCCCCCTGTCCGCCGGCTGCAGCGCCCCAGCCTGCTAGTCACCGAGGACGGCCCCCTGCGTCCACCCCCGCTCCCGTGCCGCATCCGCAGCAGCCTCAAGCAAGCAGTGCCATCGAGCTGGGCGTAGACAGGCCGCCCCGCCCGTCCAGGTCCCCGTCAACCTGGCGGTGAGCGGAAGAGCAAGAAGCCTTGGGACCCAGAGAGAGAAGGATGCACCTCTCCATTCCCCGTAGGAGGGCCGAGTGGAGAATCTGGTTTCCAAAAATCTTGACAGGAGAGCGGGTTTCTCTGTCTCTGGGTCCCAAGAGGACATGGAGAGTTGCGGACGGACCAACACCGGACCACACTCATCCTCCTCTCTCGCCAGCAGGCAGCAGCGAGTGGTTCGAGAGCATCATCAAAGGCCCTACTCCCATACCCTCTGCCAAACTGTGGAACCAGGTAAGCATTGCACTGCACACTCAGACCCCTCTCCAGGTCCCTGTGTTCCACCTCGCTGCCCCACCGCAGGTACGTCGGTGGTCCTGCTGGTCCAGCTTGTGTGGTGTCTGGGTACCTTGCTACCTATACCGTCTCGTTGGTTCCTGTGGACCATCAGACTCGGCTATGCGATTCAGTTCACCAGCTGCCCCCCCAAGTTCAGCGGCATCCGCTTCACATCAGTGAAGGCGGCTGAAACTTCTGTCTTGCGTGCAGAAATCGCAGTCCTACTGGCGAAGGATGCGATAGAGCCGGTCCCTCCAGCCGATATGGAGATGGGGTTTTACAGCCCCTATTTTGTTGTACCCAAGAAAGGTGGTGGGTTACGACCGATCTTGGTCCTGCGTGTCTTGAACCGGGCCCTTCACCGGTTACCGTTCAAGATGTTGTCATAGGAACACCTCTTCAGGTGCATCCGTCCCTGAGATTGGTTTGCAGCAATCAACCTGAAGGACGTGTACTTTCATGTGTCAATCCTTCCGCACCACAGACCATTGCTGCGGTTCGCGTCCAATGGATGAGCATATCAGTACGAGGTCCTGCCCTCTGGGCTGTCCCTGTTGCCCCATGTCTTCACGTAAGTTGCGGAGGCCACCCTAGTTCCCTTGAGAGAACGGGGCATTCACATTTTCAACTACCTTGACAACTGTCCCATACTAGCTCAGTCTCAGGATCAGTTGTCTGCACACAGGGACTTGGTGCTTTCGCATCTCAGCCGGTTGGGCCTTCGGGTCAGCTGAGAAAAGAGCAAACTCTCCTTGGAGAGGATTTCTTTTCTCGGTATGGTGTTGGATTCGGTCAAGCAGGCCTCATGCAAGGACGTGGTCAGTCGGTGTTGAACTGCCTGAATATGAATAGGGCAGGACGGCGGTCCCACTGAAACACTTTCAGAGGCTCCTGGGGCATATGGAGGCTGCAGTGCAGTCACGCCGCTGGGGCTGCTTCATATGACACCGCTTTAACACTGAATCTATGGCCGAGTCCTGAGGTGGGCGTGGCTACGCGGCACTCACCGGGTCCGAGTCACACCAGCCTGCCGCCAAACCTTCACCCCGTGGTCAGATCTTGCGTTTCTCCTGGCAGGAGTGCCCCTAGATAAGGTCTCCAGGCATGCTGTGGTTCACACGGATGTCTCTACCACCGGCTGGGGGGCCACGTTCGACGGGCTTGCAGTGTCGGGGTTTGGACGGGCCCCCAACTGCCCTGGCACATCAATTGCCTAGAGTTGCTGTCAGTGCACCTTGCCTTGATCCGTCTCAAAGGGTGCTTTTTAGCTGTTTACAATACGTAACGAGACTTTATTTAATTATAGTTATTAACATGAATAAATATAGAATTTAGACCAATTATGCTACTCTATTCCCTGATTTGTATGGTTATTTTTTCCAGCAGAACTGTAAGCAGTTATCATAATTATCATCAATACCACACTGGACCCATAAGGAGGATGGGAGCTACAAAATACATGAAATTGTAACATGACTATCTAGTCTAAAGTCTTTTCTGCTTTCTGTAGGTTTTTGAAAGGTCCTGCTGCAGAGGAAGCATGTGAGTATCTCACTAAAGTTCTGGGTAAAAGTCCATTATTACTGAAAGAACTGGATCTGAGTGGAGAGAAATTAGGAGATCTGGATGGAGAGAAACTCTCTGCTCTTTTGATGGACTCCCATTGCAAAGTGGAGAAAATCAAGTGAGTGAACATGATTTATACATGATAACTTCTCTGTATATTCATTATAAAGGACTGGCAGTCGTGTATGTGAGCATATTTGAAGACTGATGATCTGTTGAATATGTGCTGTATAATAAATAATTGTTTTTGTTCAGGCTGAATAATTGTGAGCTGACAGAGGAAAGCTGTTCAGTTCTAGCTACTGTTCTCTCCTCCAAAACCATCCTGAAAGAGATGAACCTGAACAACAGCCGTCTGCTGGACTCAGGAGTCAAAGAGATCTGTGAGGGACTGAAGAATCCTGTGTGTGAGCTGAACATACTCAAGTGAGCTCATTTCACCATCAGCTTGCACACACTAATATGAAATGCAGACTAATACTGTACATCTACTGTTACTCACGCATATATGCAAACCTTTTGCTTGCATTTATGAAACGATTGCACATACATATAAACTCTTCACTTACACATCTATTAAACATTTGCCATACACACACTTGTTACACAGTTTGTGGTATATTAAGATATCTTACAGCTAAGTAAAAAAATTGTGAAGAATGTCTTGCTCAAGTTGTGTTTGCATTGGAGGTTTGGGTTGATCAAGTAGTTCTTCCAATGTTTCATCATCGGACACAGGCTCGAACTGATATACTAAAATCAATGCAATGATTACTGTCAGTGTTTACAATCACCGAGGGAAGAAAGACTCCGTACCAGAGCAGATAGGGTAACGGGCATTTTGTTTCAGACATGCACTGTAAGCAGTATACCAATCACAACAGACCTGATCATCTGACCTATTAGAGCAGAGTAGGCTCATGGGAAGGAGGGGTTTAGAAAGAATAAATGTTCAGATGAATCATTTGAGACTTTTTGAGAAATTAGGTGATTTAAAATCTATATTATGAATAAATGATCATTGTATGTAAACCTAGTGTAGGAGACCTCTAAAACATAATAGGGGCAATTTAAAGGTGGGGTAAGTGATTTCTGGTAGCCAATGTTGATATTTCAAACCACCAAAACAAACACGCCCCTACCCCAAAAGGGTCTCACCCCTATTTTGATAGCTCCGCCCCACACATATGTAGGCAACCCAGGCAACGATTAGTTCTGTGAAACAAAGCAAAACCAATGTTACACCGTGTCTACACCGGACACGAGCGGCACTACAAAATACTATAGAACTCATAATCAGTGATGCTGTCTACACTGGATGCGGCACGGCGTGACACGACAAATCCCGACAGAAAACTGCTGCTGCGTTCCATTTATTACGTATTGACACAAATTTCAAATGATTTTCAATGGTCGCTTTATCGCGTCCAGTGTAGACAGACTTTAGCTGTTTAGCTGTTGCGGCGCAGCGCGACAACTGACGCGTCCAGTGTAGACACGGTATCACTCACCTATTGAGAAGAAACAAAGCAACCTCGGTGTCCGATCGCAGGCCTTCCCACTCCTTGAGTTCTCTCCAGCGCTGGAAAGCTGATCCGATATTTACACGGGTCCTACTTCTTATCGTAAGCCTTCTTTTGTTCCGCAGACGTTTTCCTCTTTCGTTTTTTTTTTTATCCGGCATCTCTATCTTTCTGTCGCTTGGCTCGGCTAATGTCCGTCCTGTGCACTGAGCGCTCTCTCCTCCACATCATGAGTAGACACGCCCCTTACTGCTGATTGGCTACAAGTTTGTTTTG
>NW_015507088.1:190538-193779 GCF_001515645.1 Sinocyclocheilus grahami
AACTTTCTGCAACCATGCTGCAGTGCTCCATCAATAATCAGTTGAGAAGTCATGTCTTCTTTTGATTATTTTTTTTAATCACATCACATACAATATGCAAGATTAGGAGCATTATATTACATTGTATTAACAGAACAGATGTGTGATTCTTCTGTAATTTTTAAAATATGTTCCACGTGAATAGCAAATTGACCCTAAAAAGTTACTGAACAGTATACTAAATACTATTTTTAAATACATTTATTTCATGCATGGATTGTGCCCTCTAGCGGCTGCATGTGGAGCACGATTAGCATCTTAGCTATATGGTCCACTAATGACTAACACAACCTGTCCTGTACACAGTTTTCATGGTTTCTTAAAGTATCTGAATTTCTTTTTCCAAATTGGCTAAACACCCTCTGACTAAGCTTTTACAGCAGCCACCCCCAAAACTCTCGAGGAGTGGAAACATAATGCCTCTTGTCCAAAAACCTAAATTCTTAATTCTCTTCTACATCCTGCAGGTTTCTGAAAAGTCCTGCTGCAGAGGAAGCGTGTGATTATCTCACTAAAGTTCTGGGTAAAAGTCCATTATTACTGAAAGAACTGGATCTGAGTGGAGAGAAATTAGGAGATCTGGATGGAGAGAAACTCTCTGCTCTTTTGATGGACTCCCATTGCAAAGTGGAGAAAATCAAGTGAGTGAACATGATTTATACATGATAACTTCTCTGTATATTCATTATAAAGGACTGGCAGTCGTGTATGTGAGCATATTTGAAGACTGATGATCTGTTGAATATGTGCTGTATAATAAATAATTGTTTTTGTTCAGGCTGAATAATTGTGAGCTGACAGAGGAAAGCTGTTCAGTTCTAGCTACTGTTCTCTCCTCCAAAACCATCCTGAAAGAGATGAACCTGAACAACAGCCGTCTGCTGGACTCAGGAGTCAAAGAGATCTGTGAGGGACTGAAGAATCCTGTGTGTGAGCTGAACATACTCAAGTGAGCTCATTTCACCATCAGCTTGCACACACTAATATGAAATGCAGACTAATACTGTACATCTACTGTTACTCACGCATATATGCAAACCTTTTGCTTGCATTTATGAAACGATTGCACATACATATAAACTCTTCACTTACACATCTATTAAACATTTGCCATACACACACTTGTTACACAGTTTGTGGTATATTAAGATATCTTACAGCTAAGTAAAAAAATTGTGAAGAATGTCTTGCTCAAGTTGTGTTTGCATTGGAGGTTTGGGTTGATCAAGTAGTTCTTCCAATGTTTCATCATCGGACACAGGCTCGAACTGATATACTAAAATCAATGCAATGATTACTGTCAGTGTTTACAATCACCGAGGGAAGAAAGACTCCGTACCAGAGCAGATAGGGTAACGGGCATTTTGTTTCAGACATGCACTGTAAGCAGTATACCAATCACAACAGACCTGATCATCTGACCTATTAGAGCAGAGTAGGCTCATGGGAAGGAGGGGTTTAGAAAGAATAAATGTTCAGATGAATCATTTGAGACTTTTTGAGAAATTAGGTGATTTAAAATCTATATTATGAATAAATGATCATTGTATGTAAACCTAGTGTAGGAGACCTCTAAAACATAATAGGGGCAATTTAAAGGTGGGGTAAGTGATTTCTGGTAGCCAATGTTGATATTTCAAACCACCAAAACAAACACGCCCCTACCCCAAAAGGGTCTCACCCCTATTTTGATAGCTCCGCCCCACACATATGTAGGCAACCCAGGCAACGATTAGTTCTGTGAAACAAAGCAAAACCAATGTTACACCGTGTCTACACCGGACACGAGCGGCACTACAAAATACTATAGAACTCATAATCAGTGATGCTGTCTACACTGGATGCGGCACGGCGTGACACGACAAATCCCGACAGAAAACTGCTGCTGCGTTCCATTTATTACGTATTGACACAAATTTCAAATGATTTTCAATGGTCGCTTTATCGCGTCCAGTGTAGACAGACTTTAGCTGTTTAGCTGTTGCGGCGCAGCGCGACAACTGACGCGTCCAGTGTAGACACGGTTAATAGGTGTTTTCCAACAACCTACATAATTTCTGTCAGAAAATCTTTTAAAAAATTGTCCAAATAGACTTTCAAAGCTGCATTCCGGTAATTTAATACAAGCTTTTCATGAAAATATAGCCTTGAAATTAAGTTGCATGAGCTGAAGAGTAAACAGTTGTATGTATCTAGACAAGTATAATCTATCCCAAGACCCACCAAAATAATTTAAATGGAAATATGGGGGAAAATAAACATAATTTTCACAGTGTTTTATTGTACAATCGTGGCCAAAAGCATTGGCAGTGAGTGACATAAATGTTGTGTTTTGCAATATTTGCTGCTTAAGTTTTTGTGGTGTTCATTCATATTGTTTCTAGATTATGTCACTGCTAATACTTGTAGAAACAATGTGAATGAATACCAAAACAGCTTAAGCAGCAAATTTTGCAAAACACAAAATTTATGTTACTGCCAATACTTTTGGCCACGACTGTACATGAATCTTTGCTTTCAGTATTTGCTGTGACCCCCTTTTGCAGAAATAACTGCAGCTAACCCTTACCAAAAAAGAAGTATACATTTCTTAAGAAGTTTCTTTTAGTAAGTATACTTAAGTAAAGTTCAAGTATATTTTTAATTATACTTTATGTAGTAAGTATACAAATATCAGTGTACTAGTAGTATACTGGCAAGTGTACTATTCCAATACTCCTTGGGACTAAATTGGCCCACTTTCTAGTGTATAAAAGTATACTTTTAAGTATACTTTAAGGATAACAGTATTAAACTTTGAGTACACAACTAGTTTACCTCCATGTTTTTAGTTTGTACTGCAACTATACTAAAAGTGAACTTCTAGGTATACTGTGAGTTTACTAATTAAATACTTGTAGTAGCATTTTTAGTACACTTTGAAGTATAGTCTCGGTAAACTACTAGTTTAGTAGTTGTAAACAAAAACATTTTATTCTAGCTTCATGCATTCTTTTTTATAAACACAGGCATGTGAGTAACTTTCATAAATAAATAAAAAAAATTAAAATAAATAAATAACATTTTAAACAAAAAGCTGAAAAAGACTATGAATTGGATTTAGAATGATAATCAAAATGTAGATAAAATCGATCAACACCCCAAAGCTTGACAGTCATTATTACCTCTTCATTGGTCGACATTTTATTCCATAACGTTACAC
>NW_015507088.1:194260-197827 GCF_001515645.1 Sinocyclocheilus grahami
AAATATCAGTGTACTAGTAGTATACTGGCAAGTGTACTATTCCAATACTCCTTGGGACTAAATTGGCCCACTTTCTAGTGTATAAAAGTATACTTTTAAGTATACTTTAAGGATAACAGTATTAAACTTTGAGTACACAACTAGTTTACCTCCATGTTTTTAGTTTGTACTGCAACTATACTAAAAGTGAACTTCTAGGTATACTGTGAGTTTACTAATTAAATACTTGTAGTAGCATTTTTAGTACACTTTGAAGTATAGTCTCGGTAAACTACTAGTTTAGTAGTTTTATACTGCAAGTATACTCGTAAGGTTTCTTTAAGTGAACTTTACATCATACTTTAAGTATACTACTATGTCCCTATTTATTAATGTGTATATATTTTGTTATATGAATATCTGAACATACAAAACATCAAAAGAAAGAACAGGGTGTCTGCTTGTAAACAAAAACATTTTATTCTAGCTTCATGCATTCTTTTTTATAAACACAGGCATGTGAGTAACTTTCATAAATAAATAAAAAAAATTAAAATAAATAAATAACATTTTAAACAAAAAGCTGAAAAAGACTATGAATTGGATTTAGAATGATAATCAAAACGTAGATGTCGTAGAGTCGATCAACACCCCAAACCTTGGCAATTATTTTTACCTCTTCATGGGTCAACATTTTATTCCATAACGTTACACAGTTTTGATGCTGTTTTATGTCTGATCGTGTTAGATTACATGTGGAAGCATCTGTTGTTTCGGGTTTCTTCTTCGCTGTTTCCCTGTTTGGAAATTCTGTACAAACGATTTGTAATAGCGCCCCCTTCCCCAGCCTGTCTGGGTACCTGATATCTGCATTGCAAGTCCCATACAAGCACCTTTTCATAATTTTTCAAGTTCAAGACCACCGATGTTAGTCTACTGACACTACTGTATGGTTTGTTTGTCAGACTAAATAGCAATGGAGAGCACACAATATCAGAGTTATGATTGGTAGTCAGTTGTCAGTCAAACTCCTGGCAAAGGGCCAATTGTGACTTTAAGGCTTCATCTATGCATAAGTCAAGTCAAGTCAAGTCTGCTTTATTGTCAATTCTTCCACATGTACAGCACATACACACAGAGAATTTAAATTGCGTTACTCTCAGACCCTTGGGTGCATACAGATAACATAAATACAGATTAAATACAAAATACAAATATACAAATAAGGTAAAATGTAAAAAAAAATATATAAAGCACAAGGCATATGGCAGATAGAGTGCAAACCAGTAAAGTAAAAAACAGTGCAGATATAGTGATTGTAGTGCAAAAAATTATTTGTAGTGCAAAAGAGCTTATTCAGACTGATTAAAGTGACAGTGTGTGAGTGTATTTGGGAGGGGGGAGTGGGAGAGTCCGTTAGAGGGTCAGAGTTCAGTGGTGCGTGGGGCAAAAGAGGGGAGGGGGGGCAAGGTCGGGAGGGAGTTCAGCTTCCTGACAGCCTGATGGATGAAGCTGTCCTTCAGTCTGCTGGTCCTGGCCTGGAGACTCCGCAGTCTCCTCCCTGATGGCAGCAGACTGAAGAAGCTGTGTGTTGGGTGGGTGGGATCACCTGCAATACAGAGGGCTTTGCGGGTGAGACGGGTGTTGTAGATGTCCTGAAGGGAGGGGAGAGAGGCACCAATGATCTTCTCAGCGATGCAGCTGGTCAGGATGCTCTCGATGGTACCTCTGTAGAAGGTGCACATGATGGGGGCCGGGGCTCTGGCTCTACTCAGTTTGCGGAGGAAGTAGAGACGCTGCTGTGCTTTCCTGGCTAGTGCTGCGGTGTTGTCAGTCCAGGAGAGATCCTCTGTGATGTGCACACCCAGGAACTTGTAACAAAGTCCAGAGTGTTGTTTCCCAGTGTTGGAAAGTCTGTGTTGGTGTATTTTTGGGAACACACTCTTTAGGTCTGCATGATTGAAATCCCCAACCAAGATGAGAAAAGCATCAGGGTGGGCTGTCTGCTGCTCACTGATGTGCTGGTACAGTTCATTCAGTGCCTCGCTCCTGTTGCTGTTGTTGGAGCTGGGAGGGATGTATACAGCAACGAGCAGTATGGCTGTATATTCCCTCGGTAGATAGAACGGCCGGCACTTAATAATCATAAACTCCACCAGGGGTGAGCAGTGTTTGCAGACCACAACAGCATCGCGGCACCACGCATCATTGATGTAAACACAAAGCCCTCCGCCGCGGGTCTTACCTCCCTCGACGCGAGCTCTGTCCGCTCGATAGCATGTCAGCTGATCGAGATGAATAGCGCAGTCCGGAACGCTGTTGTTGAGCCATGTTTCCGTGAACACAAAAACACAACCGTCTCTTACAGTCCTCTGAGTTGAGCGTAGTAGTCGGATGTAGTCCATAATTCACTTTCCAAACTAATTTCAGATTAACCTAGATGTTGTGCTGAAAACATAGAGACCAGACTTCATTGGATTATGTTGAACTTGAGATCTTTCCTACATTTGTGGCCACAACCATATGGCAAAACTTGTTTTTCCTTGGAGTCCTAAGGAATTTATGATCATTCACACCTAAGTGTCAGGCTGAGAGAGAACAAATGGCATCTGTTTCTCTTGTCCCCAGAAACCTGAATTTAAGTGAAAATTTTCCACGTGTTGTTGTGGAATAAGTGTTGAGTTTTTGTTTGACTGTTTATTACAGAATTTTACATCTGTCTGAGGTACAGTGCAATGCGAGTGAGTGTATGCAATTTTTCAGAGCTGTATTTAGCTGAAGATTCATACTGATAATTGGCTTTCATCTTCATTTGATACACATCTTTATCTGTACAGATCATTCTGAGTCCTGTTTGAGTTTGAGTCATGATTCATCACTTAAACAGCGATGATAGAATAAAGCTGCATGTTCCTGCATGTCAGATTATTTATTCAGCTCTAGTGTGATTTAGTCATGTTTTGTGATTTGTGCAGTAATGAAATAATTTGAACTAAACTGTTAATTTTAATTAATGCTTTTATTTTTGTAGGCTTTCAGACTGCAGTATCACAGAAAAGGGTTATAAATCTCTGGCTTCAGCTCTGAGATCAAACCCTTCACACCTGATAGAGCTGGATCTCACAGGAAATGATCCTGGACCATCAGGAGTAAAGAAGCTCAGTGATTTACTACAGGATCCAAACTCTCAACTCAAGACACTGAGGTGAGTGTTATTAAAATAATAATGTTCAATAATCTTAACATTTTAGCTGAAGGAGAATAAAACTGTCAAAATACTTTTGTAAAAGCTTTGAAATCACTAAAGGTCATTTCACACGCTTGTTAAAATAAATCATTATAAGTCAGGTAACATCAATGTACTTCTCCAAAGAGCATAGACTAGAGTTTAGTATAGACAATATGTCCCTACCAGTCACGTTCGGGGGGGGCTTGAGCCCCTGCCCTTTTTCGAAAGTAATTAAAGGTGCCCCCCCCCCCCCCCCCCCCCCCCAGGTTCAGACTCTTGGCTGAGGGGGGTGGGCCTGCTGGCCAGGGGAAGTTCTGTTTCGTGTTTCCCTGTCTGTTCACCTTGTGGTCTGCAAGCAT